>NC_059215.1:48705488-48897988 GCF_020615455.1 Coregonus clupeaformis | reverse complement strand
GAAACCGTTCGCCCTTTTCGGTGCGAGATGAGCGCTCATTGGCGCGGTCACTAGCCTATAGGTTACGGTGTGGGCCACAATATTTAGTTCGATAATAGGCCTACAATGCGCGTCTTCGTATTTCATCCCAGGTATATAACGTATTGAGTGATCAGGTCACTTATTGAGGAAATATGCTACTTTCCTCCGTCTTTGGATGCACGGATGTGAATGTCCTATTCGGTTTTTCTTGATTTGACCTTGGCGACAATTCATGTCTCCTCCAGCTGTTTTGAACTGTTTGAAGCAATAATAGTTTTTTTTTTTTTTCTCCCACATGGAGCCTCACAGTACACAGTGTGCCTGTGGTCACTAGGCCAATTGGCAGTGTTATGATGACGTCTCTCAGTTGGCCTGGAGGATGCAAACCTAACTTATCAAGATGCTAGAAGTCAAGATGCTATGGGATTTTTACTCAGAACCACGTGGAATAGAATAGAATAGATTCTATAGAATATAATCATTTGTTGTCCTCAGAGAAGGCCATTCTTTCCCCCAGTAGTTTTGAGTTTGACATGGGATGATGGACTGAAACTGTCTAAGGGACTTGATCGAAATTTACTGGGGGGGAGGGGCTGGTCCAACTCAAGGTGTCATGAAAAAATATATTTTCACATGACCCTCCCTTTGTACTATAAAATAAAAAATAAATTGAACGCCCTCATAGAATTAACTAAAAATAATGTTTACGACCACAAATAACATTATCTGTTATTTCTAAATGTGGATATCAACTTTCGCCACTTCAGCATGCTTTTGTGGCAGAGTCGATGCCACGCAGGGCTACGGACCAGAAGGTTGAGGGTTCACCGACCACCACAGACGATCTCACTCTCCCTGCCTGTTTCATTACTCTACGATTACAGCAAGCTGCAGACAATGATCAGCTAGCGGGGAGATCCGATTTTCAACATTTTGATGCCATATTTATAATTATATAAAATACATTTATATGCATCAAATTTTCCACCAACAGGTTTCTGTACCAATGCAGCACACAACCAATAAACAAAGCATACCGACTTCGGGCACTTCGATATCATGCGTTTTCAACACCACAATAAATAGACTATGTCAATCTCGACAAACAGAAAATACACCCCTCCCTACCTTAAATGCATATATACACAAAGATGTTTTAATGTGACCGGGATTACACAATAAAGTCAGGGACTTATTTCCATTGTGGTTCCTATTATTTTAAACATAAATACATAAAACAGTTACGTAGATACAGACACATTACAGAGATAGAGATTAAAACATGCTCGACCTCCAGATGACTATGAGGGGGGAGTTTAAATACAATTCTTGTTTGGCTGGTAGCTTATTCTTTAGCTGTTTGGGGCTGCTGGTGAACCATGATGTGCAGCCACTATCAAAGTGACACTGGACTAGCACACCTGCCGTAGTCGGCAGGTAGCTTAGTGGGTAAGAGCGTTGTGCCAGTAACCGAAAGATCGCTGGTTCTAATCCCCGAGCCGACTAGGTGAAAAATCTGTCGATGTGCCCTTGAGCAAGGCACTTAACCCTAATTGATCCTGTAAGTTGCTCTGGATAAGAGCGTCTGCTAAATGACAAAAAAATAAAATAAAAATAAAAATAGTCTTCAGGGTGTCTATAGCTAGGTTTCCATCCAATTGGTGATAGAATTTCATGTGAAAATTCTAAAATCCTCATAAAAACAATATGCAATTTCAGAGTTTCCTTTAGGAAAATTTGGCTCCGGACAACATGACAGGGAAGATTTTTAATTTGCTGGAAATTTGTGAAATTTTATGGACATCCATATGCATTCAGATCCAACCTGGCGCAGCCAGCTCCATCAATAAATGAGGGATGTTGACCAAATGAGCCACATTTGTCCTTAAAAACAGCCTCCCAAGTGGCCGGGGGTGGGGGGTGGGGGCTTTACTTGGCTCTTTGCGCTCTAGCGACTCCTTGTGGCGGGCCGGGCACCTGCAAGCTGACTTCGGTCATCAGTTGAAAGGTGTTTCCTCTGACACATTGGTGTGGCTGGCTTCTGGGTTAAGCGAGAGGGTGTTAAGAAGCACGGCTTGGCGGGTCATGTTTCGGAGGACGCATGACTTGACCTTCGCCTCTCCCGAGCCCGTTGGGGAGTTGCAGCGATGAGACAAGATCGCAATTGGATGTCACAAAATTGGGGAGAAGAAGGGGGCAAAATATATATATATATATTACAAAAAAATTATTTCGTTGTGTAGCATATGCAACACTTTTACAATAATTGTCCACCTCACGGTTCTGCATCTGCTATACAGATATAGACGTACAGAAGGAGGGTAATTTTTGTTAATTTACTATCAGAATATTTTCTATAAAGATAAGCGTTATATTGTTAGATTTATAGGAGTAACACTGGTAGGCCTAAAACACTCTTCCTCACCTCAAGTTGAACTGTGGGAGTCATTTGGAGCGCCGGGGCGTACGGCCTTCATATCATAGTCCTGCAGTATAATAGGGTAAATGTTGGAGTCAGTTGGAGTGCCGGGGCGTACGGCCTTCATATCATAGTCCTGCAGTATAATAGGGTAAACGTTGGAGTCAGTTGGAGTGCCGGGGCGTACGGCCTTCATATCATAGTCCTGCAGTATAATAGGGTAAACATTGGAGTCAGTTGGAGTGCCGGGGCGTACGGCCTTCATATCATAGTCCTGCAGTATAATAGGGTAAACGTTGGAGTCAGTTGGAGCGCCGGGGCGTACGGCCTTCATATCATAGGCCTGCAGTATAATAGGGTAAACGTTGGAGTCAGTTGGAGCGCCGGGGCGTACGGCCTTCATATCATAGGCCTGCAGTATAATAGGGTAAACGTTGGAGTCAGTTGGAGTGCCGGGGCGTACGGCCTTCATATCATAGGCCTGCAGTATAATAGGATAAACGTTGGAGTCAGTTGGAGTGCCGGGGCGTACGGCCTTCATATCATAGTCCTGCAGTATAATAGGGTAAACGTTGGAGTCAGTTGGAGTGCCGGGGCGTACGGCCTTCATATCATAGTCCTGCAGTAGCTAAAGATTCATAATAGCCACACCAGACCAAACCGTCACAAACGTTTCTAAACTTTATCAGGGTAATATCAAAAGTAAGTCAAGCCATGTTTATCGGGAAAATACGAGCAGAGGAGCAAATGTAAACCAGGGAAAAAACACACTACCCTCCCCTGTGCCCCCCCAAAAAACACATTACCCTCCCCTGTGCCCCCCCCAAAAAACACACTACCCTCCCCAAAGGAAAACAAAAAAGGTTTGACAACCCTCCCCTATTTTGGACCACCCCTCCCCCCTAGTAAAGTGATTAGCCTCAATATGGATGGCCTCTGCCCTGGATATCTGCCGAATGCTAAATGACTATTGCCCCATAATACTCACATCTAATGAAAATGAAATGCTTTGAAAGGCTGGTCATGGCACAGAGCACCATTATCCCAGACTCCCCCACTCCAATTCTCATATCGCCCCAACAGATCTACAGATGACACACTCTCTATTGCACTCCACACTGCCCTTTCCCACCTGGACAAAAGGAACACCTACAGTATGTAAGAATGCTGTTCATTGACTACAGCTCAGCGTTCAACACCATAGTGCCCTCCAAGCTTATCACTAAACGAAAGACCCTGGGATTAAACACCTCCCTTTGCAACTGTATCCTGGACTTCCTGACGGGCCGCCCCCCCAGGTGTTGAGGGTAGGCAACAACACAACCACCTAAGGCTGGGCGAAAGGGCCTAAAAATCATAAATTGTTTTTTTCAAACACATGGGCGATTCATGATATACATGTGCATCTACATTTTTGCACATCCACTAACAATGACCCACATCGTGTACCGGGTATTATAGAAAATGAACACAGGTCTCATAAACAATCTCTCAAGCACAAGCCCACGTGCTAGTGAGTAGCCAGCTAACCTTTATATTTCAATTATAGCCAACTTGGATCTATTTGGTGGCTAACAAGGTAGAACAGTTGAACTGTGATGAATACACCCTCCTGTCCTTCTCCAACTGTTTGAACAACGTAGCCTGTTCACTTTGTTTAGATATTGAAATCAAGTGGCCTACCTGGATAAGAAGATGCTTATTTCTCAGAATGAGAAACGAGTTGCCAATTCCTTATATAAATGCATATTTTTATGCTCATTGCACATTTGTAAAACACAGACTAGACAGTCTGTGGCTAAAATGATGCTAGCGGTACGTGATACCGCAATGTCACGCGAAACAGAAACTGAGCATTAATTTTCCACAACATGTTCATTGATACACTGTTTTTAGTAGGGTCTGGTCTGTTCTACATTTTGGGAGTTGAGATATAAAAAGGGTATCTTTAGAAAGGATAAGTTATTGTCTGTTACAGTAAAATAATGTCTCTAAGTGTTTGGGTGTCCATATGACCGATTCTGTTGGACCAAACCTCAAATGCAAATAGCGAGTTTAAACTGCATGTTGTCAGAGGAAGAAGTTGTCTTTCGTCTTTGTTATGACTGGCAGGGGGAGAGGCGTGGTGTCTGGATGTGATATGTTCTGAGCTTAATTAATCCAAACCCAGAACTAGGCCTAAATCTTGCGCGCGCCGGTCAGTTTATGTTAATAGTCTGTCACGGTGTGTATCCCAAATAGAACCCTATTCCCTTTAAAGTGCACTACTTTTGGCCATGGCTCATAGGGCTCTGATCAGAAGTAGTGCACTACTTTTAGCCATGGGAAGGTGCACAGTGCACACAGCACAGAAACGCTCCTAGAACATAGACATAGAACGCTCATAAAAAAACAAACAAAAAATTTAAACCTTAATTCTTGCAATACATTGAATTAATTTGCAACACTGACCCTCAACACGGGGGCCCCTCAGGGGTGCGTTCTTAGTCCCCACCTGTACTCCCGGTTCACCCTCTACTGCGTGGCCACACACATGACTCCAACACCATCATTAAGTTTGCCGACGACACAACGACGGTAGGCCTGATCACCGACGACGATGAGACAGCCTACAGGGAGGAGGTCAGAGAACCTGGCAGTGTGGTGCCAGGACAACAACCTCTCCCTCAACGTCAGCAAGACAAAGGAGCTGATCGTGGACTACAGGAAACGGAGGGCCGGGGACGGCCCCCATCCACATCGACGGAGCTGTAGTGGAGCGGGTCGGGAGCTTCAAGTTCCTCAGTGTCCACATCATGGTCCACACCAACACAGTTGTGAAGAGGGCACGACAATGCCTCTTCCCCCTCAGGAGGCTGAAAATATTTACAGCTGCACCATTGAGAGCATCTTGACTGGCTGCATCACCGCTTGGTATGGCAACTGCTTGGCATCCGACTGCAAGGTGCTACAGAAGGTAGTGAGTACGGCCCAGTACATCACTGGGGCCAAGCTTCCTGCCATCCAGGACCTCTATACCAGGCGGTGTCAGAGGAAGGCCCTAAAAATTGTCAAAGACTCCAGACACCCAATTCATAGACTGTTCTCTCTGCTACCACATGGCAAGTGGTTTCTGGAACCAACAGGACCCTGAACACTTTCTACCCCCAAGTCATACGATTGCTAAATAGTTAGTTAAATAGTTAACCAATAGCTTCCCGGACTAGCTGCATTTACCCTTTTTGCAGTAAATCTTTTGACTCATCACATTTGCTGATGTTACTGTTTATTATCTACCCTGTTGCCTAGTCACTTTATCCTACAGTGCATTCGGAAAGTAATCAGACCTCTTGACTCTTTCCACATTTTGTTACGTTACAGCCTTTTTCTAAAATGGATTATTTATTTTTTTAATCCTCCTCAATCTACACACAATACCCCATAATGACAAAGTGAATAAAAGGTTTTTAGATATTTTTGCAAATGTATTAAAAATATAAACAGAAATACCTTCTTTACATAAGTATTCAGACCCTTTGCTATGAGACTCGAAGTTGAGCTCAGGTGCATCCTGTTTCCATTGATCATCCTTGAGATGTTTCTACAATGTGATTGGAGTCCACCTGTGATAAATTCAATTGATTGGACATGATTTGGAAAGGCAAACACCTGTCTATATAAGGTCCCACAGTTGACAGTGCATGTCAGAGCAAATACCAAGCCATGAGGTTGAAGGAATTGTCCATAGAGCTCCAAGACAGGTTGTGTTGAGGCTCAGATATGGGGAAGGGTACCAAAAAATGTCTGCAGCATTGAAGGTCCGCAAGAACACAGTGGCCTCCATCATTCTTAAATGGAAAAAGTTTGGAACCACCAAGACTCTTCCTAGAGCTGGCCGCCCGGCCAAACTGAGCAAACGGGCGAGAAGGGCCTTGATCAGGGAGGTGACCAAGAACCCGATGATCACTCTGACAGAGCTCTAGAGTTCCTCTGTGGAGATTGGAGAACCTTCCAGAAGGACAACCATCTCTGCAGCACTCCACCAATCAGGCCTTTATGGTAGAGTGGCCAGACGGAAGCCACTTCTCAGTAAAAGGCACATGACAGCCCGCTTGGAGTTTGCCAAAAGGCACCTAAAGGACTCTCAGAACATGAGAAACAAGATTCTCTGGTCTAATGAAACCAAGATTGAACTCTTTGGCCTGATTTCCAAGCGTCATGTCTGGAGGAAACCTGGCACCATCCCTACGGTGAAGGCTGGCAGGCTCATGCTGTGGGGATGTTTTTCAGCGGCAGGGCCTGGGAGACTAGTCAGGATGGAGGGAAAGATGATTGGCACAAAGTACAGAGAGATCCTTGATGAAAACCTGCTCCAGAGCGCTCAGGACCTCAGACTGGGGTGAAGGTTTACCTTCCAACAGGACAACGACCCTAAGTACACAGCCAAGACAACGCAGGAGTGGCTTCGGCACAAGTCTCTGAATGTCCTTGAGTGGCCCAGCCAGAGCCCGGACTTGAACCCAATAGGACATCTCTGGAGAAACCTGAAAATAGCTCTGCAGCGACGCTCCCCATCCAGCCTGACAGAGCTTGAGAGGATCTGCAGAGAAGAATGGGAGAGACTCCCTAAATACTGGTGTGCCAAGCTTGTAGCGTCATACCCAAGAAGACTTGAGGCTGTAATTGCTGCCAAAGGTGTTTCAACAAAGTACTGAGTAAAGGATCTGAATACTTATGTAAATATGATATTTAAGTTTGTTAATTTTTTTGCATGATTGTAGCGGGTTTACTAACGCGTTAGTTCTATTAGCTTTGCTGACTATGATGCTACTTTAGCAAATATGGTGACAACGATGTAGGCTGTGTGTAGCGGTTTGGCTTGGAAAGGTTGTTCCGCCTGGTCAAATACAGGTGATGTGTTGTGCATTGAAGTCCACAAGCGAAGGGAAGAGGTGAGAGGAGGAGAGTGCATACGAGAAGGAATACAACGTGGCTGCTATGAAAGTGAACTGTGTTTATGCTTGATCAAGGGTGTATTCATTCTGTTGATTCTGTTGAAAAACGTTTCTTAAACGGAAGCAAACGGAACAAAACGGGGATAAACGTACCTGAATTTGCCCAATAGAAACTCTCGTTTGCAACTGTTGGACTAATGATTACACCCTATATCAGCTAGATGCAGGCAACAGTGTGCAAGGTGGTATTGAATGTCACCATCAGTCCATGTGTCACTGTCTGTCACCTCAAATTTGTCTCTCGACCTGTGTGCACCTACGTTGTAAACTTTCATTCATAGGCTAGGTTGTAGCAACCTCATGATGGATATAGGGAAAATGTTAGTATCATGTAGTAGCCTAAACCTATCGCTGTTACATTGAACTGGGTGAATGGAATATGAATGACAGTCATGCAATATGCTGTAATAGAAATAAGGCCATGCTCATGAAAATAAATCGTCCTCCCTCATCTTAAACGGCACTGACCGCCACTGTAATTGATACCAGTTGGAGCAGATACGACAAGAGGACAGTGACTGTTCTGCTGTAGCTAACCTCTCTCTCTCTCTGACTTCCTAGAAGACAGTTTTAAGTGAATCACTCAGTCCATTTCAATCTGATAAACTACCATCATCTCCTCACTATAGCAACTTCACCATTATTTGCATACGTTCCATAAATGGGAGGCCACTAGGCCAGAAATGAAGTTACATCCCCAAGGCTCTGTCCCAAATAGCACCCTATTCCCTATGGACCTTGGTCAAAAGTAGTGGACTATATACACTGCACCAAATACCCTCACTCTAATTATCCTTATACCTCTGAAGACTAGCCACCCCCCCTTACACTAATGGGTGCTAATTCTGTCACCAAATCAAGGAAAGTCCAAGTGCATTCGGAAAGTATTCAGACCCCTTGACTTTTTCCACATACAATACCCCATAATGACAAAGCAAAAACATTTTTTGCAAAGGTTCTCCCATCTCCACAAAGGAACTCTGGAGCTCTGTCAGAGTGACCATCGGGTTCTTGGTCACCTCCCCGACAAAGGCCCTTCTGCCCCGATTGCTCAGTTAGGCCGGGTGGCCAGCTCTAGGAAGTCTCTTGGTGGTTCCAAACTTCTTACATTTAAGAATGATGGAGGCCACTGTGTTCTTGGGGACCTTCAGTGCTGCAGAAATGTTTTGGACAAATCATGTCCAATCAATTGAATTTACCACAGGTGGACTACAATCAAGTTGTAGAAACATCTCAAGGATGATCAATGGAAACAGGATGCACTTGAGCTCAGGGTCTGAATACTTATGTAAATAAGGTAATACTGTTTTTATTTTTAATACATTTATTTATTTTTATAAATTGGCAAAAATGTCTAAAAACCTGTTTTCGCTTTGTCATTATGTAGATTGATGAGGAAATTGTTTTATTTAATCAATTTTAGAATAAGGCTGTAACGTAACAAAATGTGGAAAAAGTCAAGGGGTCTGAATACTTTCTCCGAATGCACTGTATAAACAGTATATAGATATATAGCTCCAGCTGAATAAACTGTATAAACATGCTTTTATTTGTCAAAAAAAGTGTACAAGATAAGCAAATACATAAGTTTTAAAAATGTTTAAAGTGTTATTACCCCCCCCAAAGAAAAGAACAAGTGTTCAAAAGTCGAACAAATTAGTAAATACAACATCTCTAATGAAATAAAATAAAATAGAAAAGTGTACAACATAAGACATAAGTAAAAAAAAAAAATCCTAACCAATTTATGAAATAAAACAAAACAAATATTGCAAGCTCTCCTCAACAGTGCAATTCACATGTATCAAAAAAAACAACACAATACCAACACATTTATCAAAAAATACACAATATTAACACATTTATCAAGAAAACAAGAAGAAGAGGGTAATGTTCTGTGTGTGAATATGTAAGGGTTGGTGAGTGAGAGAGAGAGAGTAGGTTCAAACATTTTGTTGAGAAGCAGGTGTGAGGCGTCAGTGAAAATAGTCCCTAAGGTGCAGGCGATTGTCTGTGGTCTATTGCACAAATCAAATCAAATCAATCAGATGTTCTGGGTAGGCTTTTTCTCCCCATTGTCACGCCCTGACTCTGAGGACTTGTATTTGTTGAGTCAGGGTGTGTATTTTCTGTGTTGTGTTTGCTATGTCGATGTTCTATGTTTAAGATCTAGAATGTGTAGATCTATGTTGGCCTGTGTGGTTCCCAATCAGAGGCAGCTGTTGCTCGTTGTCTCTGATTGGGGACCATACTTAGGCAGCCTTTTGGCACCTGTTAGTTGTGGGATCTTGTTCCGTGTTAAGGTATGTTGTGTTGCGCTGCCTTGGACTTCACGTATCGTTTGTTTATTGTTTTGTTGTTGTGTTTATTCGTTAATAAACATGTATGCATATCACGCTGCGCCTTGGTCCGTCCCGTATATAAACGATCGTGACACCCATAAGCACGCTTGGCCCTTCTTCTCCTGCTGACGCGCTGACGCAATCAGATCCTCAAACTCAAGGAAGCGCCAGGGTGGGGAGTTTATAAAAAATGCATCCGTCTCCTCCGGGTCTGTCTCCACATCAGACATCATCAGTCTTCAGTTGCCTATCGCAAAACGCCACTTCTCTTCAGCAGAGAGTTATTTTTTACCGACTTTCCAGAGCCTGTGAAATTACAGGAGACAATAAGTTATTTTGCGATTAAACACTGGAATCTCAATAAGCAGTACTTGAATCTCAAAGCTGGAAAAGCATCACTAAAATCTGTGGAACAAGTCTCAACTTTTCCAAACTCAGTACTGTATTTAAAATGTATGGATTGGTTTACATTTATAAACTAACGTGTCTCTGGTGTCACTTCTTTATTTCCCTTTCCTTTGCTTTCTCTGGCTGGCGTATCCCACGACGACTTACAGTACGCCTCTCTCTTTCAGTCCAATTTGCCGATTTGCAATCTCAGTCAGTGTGGTGTGTTAGCAACGGTTATATGCATCAAAATCCTTGAGGAAATTGTAAGATGTAGAACTATGTTACGGTCGGTCCATGTCTTTATGGGACTAACTCTGCCCTGCTCCACTCTCCATCGGTGTACCTTCATCTCAGTTGACTAACCAGCAGCCAGTACATGAGTGGACTGTTCTTCCTGAGACATGACAAAGAAAAAAAACATGATTTTTCTCACCACTATTTCATGTAACATATTTGGACCATCAGCAAATCAAACAGGATTAAAAATATTCAACATTAGCTAGCATACCAGCAATGTGCAAGTTGTAAAAGTAAACGTTGAACTGACGGTTAAGCTCATTCAGTCTTACTCGATGAACGCCAGTCGACTGTTCCGGTGTGTTCTGCTGTAGCTGCTGCTGCTGCTGTTGGAATAGTTCAGCTAACTTCTGTCATCGTTCATATCAGCCATATCAGTGTTGTAGTCCGGCATCTGATTCAGCCTGGCCATGACATGACTCATGGGTTGTTGGAAATCCATGCCCTCGTTTGGTGATGCGTCGTTCCCTCACACAAACTGTCAAAGAGACTCCTGGCGGGCCCCGCGGGTCCCACAAACTAATTGTATCAATGAAAAAAATAAAACAGTCAATAGTCCTCTTGTCTCCACTGCTGTATTTTAGTAGGCTTGGTTAGTTAAATAACGTTAGCTAGCTAGCTACTGTACCAAGCTATCCGTTCTTCCCTCAACGTTGGGAAGCTAACACGTTAGCCAACTATGCTTTGGTAGCTAGCTAACATTAGCTTGTTTCAGTAACTTAATTTTAATTATACTAAATCAGCCTGCTTTTCTGTTTTAATCAGGTCCCTACACAGGCTCAGAAGGATCCTGTGATGGCGGGACATTTCCTGGTGACAGTAGTCCTTGCAGTGCTTCTGCCGTTAAGTCTTGGAGGCCCAAAAACTTCTCGGCTGCAGATATAAGGATGTCCGGCTTCTTGGACTTCTTGGACACTTGTGCAGTACAATTAATAACTGTTGTTATAAATGCTACAAAATCCACCTTCTTCACAATAAGTGTATCCAGATCACTTGATTGACGTATAACATTGGCAACTGGTTGTGGTGCATCCACCACCATATCTTCTTCCGCACTGTGGCCTCTTGCCCTTTCAACTCTCTTCACCACCTCCACATAGATATGCTGTCAGGTGTCAATTTGATCCTTGACACCTCAACCTCTTTCACCCTAACAGGGCAATCAAGGAATTCGGAAATATGATCCCCACCACAGTTGCAACGTTTTCCATTCACAGACTCTTCAATAACATATTCCTGCAAACACTTGACACGTGGCCAAACTTTTTACACTTCTTGCATTGCATCGGGTTTTGCACAAAACGCTCTTAAATCGTATCTTATATATCCCAACTCTACATAGGGTGGTAAATACTCAAACATCAATCATACAGATCAACTTTGTTCCTTTTTCCCATTCTCCATACTGGTCAAGCGACGTGCATTAACTACTCCTGGAATTTTTTGCCTAAGACATTGATTATCATTGTCCTACGGGACGCCAGAGATAACACCTTTTACCGGTGCCCTGCTCCGAAAAATCAAAGCTGTCCACTTCATGCGTCGATAATTCCGCGACCCACAATGCATCCTTTTGCTCTTTAGATACACACGATATCAACACCATACCACTCCTGGTTACTATGATATCAACACCATACCACTCCTGGTTACTATGATATCAACACCATAACACTCCTGGTTACTATGATATCACCACCATACCACTCCTGGTTACTATGATATCAACACCATAACACTCCTGGTTACTATGATATCACCACCATACCACTCCTGGTTACTATGATATCAACACCATAACACTCGTGGTTACTTTGACTGCATCCACTTTTCCCAGCGCCTTCTTCACCATCATCGTGACTTCAAAAGGGTTTCCCAAATAAACATCCTTATCCAGAAAACGTACTCCAATAAGCAACGATTCATCAGACTCATTTTCCACAACCATTTTAGCTCTTTTCGTTCACTGTTGTCCACTCATCTTTCTCACTAACTGTACTCAACGTGCTTTCAGCTTCAAACGCCACTTCTGCTTCTGCCACCTCTCCAAGTTGTTCATTGTTAGCTACAGGAATATAATTTTAAAATGACCGCCAGTAGAAAACACCCTTGCAGAGTTTTCAAATTGCGTTAATTTGATTGGTCATTTTCAACCGTCACTCCCTCACTTCTGGTTTTGTTCATTTGATTGGATTATTTACCTTTCAATCACTATGCCCTCCCTTCTATTCCCATGCGTATGATAGGCTGATGAGTTTGTGCCGGTGTTTCATGAAATTATACTTCCTGTCCCATCAAAACAAACTCAGTACAAGTGCGTCGCTCCCAATGACTGTATATGGTCGCTCCAGCAGAGACAGAAGAGGAAGTGAGACATCTCACTGGCTAATTTCTTCTGGTTAATATACAAGTAGACCAGACGCAGCTGCTATCGCATTGGTGTCTATGGGAGAGCCACCCCTTAAGTAAACCGGAACTGTTTTTTAAAATGGTAATATGCCTGATTAAAACATCTTCATTTATCCACCATCTTTGGCTAGGTTGCACAGATCCCCAAGAATTTTGCACAGATCCCCAAGACTTCGCTCAATGCGTGTATTGGTAATTCTATAGAAGAAGAATAATGTATTACATTTCTATAGCGCTTCTCATAGAATCTCAAAGCGCTTCAAGAACAAACAAAAAACAAACAAGCAATATATTAAGACAGGTCAACCAATAGAGGCCTTTGAAAGCTGCATCCTTCGAAGATGGAGAGGGTCAGTTCATGGCTTGAGCGAAGGGAGAAAGACACAGGATGGTAGATGATGGTGATGGAGTCTGCTGATGATCTTGTAGCCACTGGACTTCTCCTCTTCCACTCCGTTTAGCACCCACTTGGGTGATGCCTCATCAGCTCTGGGCGCCATAATGCTCACCACACAAAATTCAGAGTAGTATCCTCAGCACTGCTGTATTCATCTATCTCCCGTTCCTCTCACGCTTCAGGTGACTCCTCAAATGATGTTCTCAAAATAATATCTCTGCCTCACATATTATCAATTTCATTCTATTAGAAATTTTTATTAGATACGGTTTTTTTATTAGTGTAATTTGTTTTTACTTTCATGTAACCTACTTGGGATGTCACCACCATCTTTTTATCTGTTCGACAACACAGATCCAGGTCAAACTGCAACAAAATGGCTCCAGACATTTTTAATGGAAATGGGGTGAAAAAGCAGTGTGCAAAGCTGTCATCAAGGCAACGGGTGGCTATTTGAAGAATCTCAAATATAAAATATATTTTTGATTTGTTTAACACTTTCTTTGGTTACTACATGATTCCGTATGTGTTATTTCGTAGTTTTGATGTCTTCGCTATTATTCTACAATGTAGAAAATAGTAAAAATAAAGAAAAAACCCTTGTATGAGAAGGTGTTCTAAAACTTTTGACCGGTAGTGTAGTTCCTGATGGTACCAAGTACTTACATGCCATTGATCAGTGACAATAAGGATCTGACCAGTGTTGAATTCTCAGTGAGCTCAGACATTATTTGCCTGCCCCCTAAACAGCTGTTGGTCATAGCAAGTGAAGATGGGAATGATCTGTATAGTGTCTTCACATTAATGAATCCCAACAAGGATCTCACCATTGTACAGCTGACAGAACAACATGAGGTAGACATCCTGGGAGAGGTTATAAGCACTGATCAAGGTAGAAGTTTTCGCTCTTCGCGACTGACAGACAGACGGGTCAACCAGATGCAGAGCTAACACCAGGCAGCATAGTAACAGTTGTTCTCTTGTGATGTGTTTGTTGGTCCGGAACATGAAAACACACACATTTCTCATGTCATGGCGCGTGTAAATTGTTTCCTGAAACATCCGAATCAAACACCCTGTTGAGGTCCCTCACTCAGACACAGAGACAACAACTGCAATTGGACAACAGAACAAATATGGCTGAGCTTGCTTTATGCAGGGTGCATCGTCAAGCATGCACCTGTAATTAAAAGGTTATTCACACTGTGTATGTCATCACTATGTTGACAGGTTCATTTCAGTCAATCATTTGGAATGACAAGGTGGCTGGCAGACGGCTGGCTTGGGTCTCTGAGCTTTTCCGTTGTCTGTTGCCAAGAGTGTGCAAAGCTGTCACCAAGGCAAAGGGTGGCTACTTTAGAACAGGATTCCATATGTGTTATTTCATAGTTTTGATGTCTTCACTATTATTCTACAATGTAGAAAATAGTACAAATAAAGAAGAAACCCTTGAATGAGTTGGTGTCCAAACTTTTGACTGGTAGTGTAATAATAATAATAATAATATACCATTTAGCAGACGCTTTTATCCAAAGCGACTTACAGTCATGCGTGCATACATTTTTGTGTATGGGTGGTCCCGGGGATCGAACCCACTACCTTGGCGTTACAAGCGCCGTGCTCTACCAGCTGAGCTACATGTCACTAGGTCATGCTGGCACTAAGAAGACGTCCTTTACCAACAATGTCATTTGTTGCCATTGGGAAATGACAAATATTAACACCTCATACGTTGTGTTTCACTTTGAAGACACTATCTATGAGTGGCGATGGCCCCTTTTGAACATCATGTGCTCACGTATAGTAATCTCATCTTCTTTCACAAAAGAACGCAGTTCTCCAAGTTTGCTGAAACTCTCCCGAAAGGCAGGTTTTCATTTTGAGCTCTGACCCTTACAGAAAGATACTGTTGTTAGACTGCTGACTGTGATAAAAGGTAGGCTATAGATTCTTCAATCCCATCCTCATTCAGAATACATGTATAATTGGTAACAATATAAAGATATTGAAGCTCGTTTGATTACTACGCTAGTAGTTCTTGCATACGAACATCTTATGTATGGGGTTCCCATAGTTGAATCCAGTAAAATTACTTTCTGTAATGCCTCTTTCAGCCCTTGTGCTGCCTGTCAACCAGTCATTTATGATGCAGTTCTACCACTTTATTTAGGCTACTCAATGTCTTATAGGGATATCATGCAAACATTTCATGCAAACAAACACTTCTTACACATTACATTTGTACAAATACAAAACTTTCAATCAATCATTCACTGGGCTGTCATCACTATAATGTCCATTCAGACATTAAATGTATGCCTCCCGAGTGGCGCAGCGGTCTAAGGCACTGCATCGCGGTGCTGGAGGCGTCACTACAGACCTGGGTTCGATCCCAGGCTGTGTTGCAGCCGGCCACGACCGGGAGACCCATGTTGCGGCGCCCAGCGTAGTCTGGTTAGGGAAAGGTTTGGCCGGCCGGGATGTCCTTTTCCCATCGCGCTCTAGCGACTCCTTGTGGCGGGCCGGGCGCATGCACGCTGACTCGTGTCGCCAGTTGTACGGTGTTTCCTCCAACACATTGGTGCGGCTGGCTTCCGGGTTATGCAAGCAATGCGGCTTGGCAGGGTCATGTTTCGGAGGACGCATGGCTCTCGACCTTCGCCTCTCCCGAGTCCGTAAGGGAGTTGTAGCTATGAGAAATCAACTACAAATTGGGGAGAAATAGGGGTAAAAAGTAAATAAATGAAAACATTACATGTATCCATCGCAGTGCCATTCTATACCGTCGAAGTACAGTTCTAGGTCATTGTACATGCCAAATGGACTTAATCCTCAACGACTCTGACAATTTTAGAACTGTATAGGACTGAGGCCAACACATCTCTCCCGGTCTTCCCGAACCATCTCTCCGGACTTCCGAAGACAAGGTTGCATGCACCGTCCCAGATAGCATTCTTGGCTTCCTCCACAATCACCACTCTGAGACCTCGTGGATTTGGTCCTCTTTCCACCACAGCCTTTAGCGGGAACATGACTGTCAGAATTGGAGGTTGTTTTCCTAGCTTCTTGAAGACTAGAATTAGCTAGCTAGCTCGTAAATGAGGCTTTCCCCAAAGCCTGTTGACAAGACCGCCAATATAGCCTCCCCGTGCACAAAGGCTCTAAATGCTTCAAGTTGCTCCTATTTTAATTCAGTCCCTAAATTGGTGTTACTATGTGGCAGTGTCATCTCTCTATCTCCTTATCAGAAAGCTCAATCACTGAGTTTTTCTCCCCACAGTTTTAGTTAGCTAGGCTAACTTTAGCTTGGCTTGTTTACCTCTCTAGTGAGGGTATAGCAGATTGACAAGGAAGCATAGGGGGCTTTCCGCATGCAAATAGCAAGCATATGAGAACCAATCAAACAGTTGCTCAAAGTCGCTCAAAATTTTTGCTAACTCACTGTGTAGTCACGTGGGTCGCTCGTCAGCCAGGCTAACTTGGGAGTTGAAACTATGAGAAATCAAGGGGCCTAGCATTGGGAATTTGAGAACAAAGCTACTGTTTATTTTTTTTAATTGTAGCGGTAATAAACGTTTGATGATTAACATCATTGTTTGTGTTTATTTTATAAAGTATATAATACATTTTATATATGTTTTATTATACTTTTTTTTATATGGAACTTTGCATTGTGCTGTGAAACTGTCTGAGGGGTTAAAATCTCATTTGTCAACCAGCCTTTTTAGCTTGGCCTTTAATCAATGACTCCTTTGGGTTTTATGTTCTTTGAGAACATTTGATTTATTTTATTGACATGCTTGTTTTTTTTCATTTTATTGTTTTAGGTGTGTTGCTATTTTAAATGCACTTCAAATATTGGATCTTTAATTGATGATTGCATTAATATAAACTCCATTAACTTTATAGTCTATCATTCTTATTAAGACGTTTAAAAATGTGAGAACTAGGTTATAGGCCAACTAAATAAAAGTTTTAAGTAAATTGCCTGCTGAGCTGAACGGGGGTGTGATATGAGTACAATACACAAGGTGTTAGATGGCTATTATATGAGTACAATAGACAAGGTGTTAGATGGCTATTATATGAGTACAATAGACAAGGCGTTAGATGGCTATTAGCATGTGTAAAGATCCATGACCTTCCAGAGCCGACCGATCAAGACCGGTCAAGCTCAGTTTTTATTCTGACTTCTCAATACTGAGCTTCTACTTCTTATCATTAAACACATTATGACTTTCATGTACACACTGGGAAACATACTATTTTTTTTACGCAGTGATAGGGAATAGGGTGCCATTTGGGACGAAGCCCAAGTCTCCTGGAGACTTCGAACATTTTGTCTGGCCCATAGGGCTGTAGTTTGTTTACCAGTTATTTTTTCAAAACCAACTACAATGTACTGAATATAGGCTGCGCTGATGACTCATTGTATTATGTGATGAAGTGCTGTGGACTTCAGAGATACATATTTTGTGTGAGTCCCAAACGGCACCCCTATTCAGTGCACTACTTTTGACCAGGTCCCATAAGACTACGGTCAAAAGTAGTACACTATATATGGATTAGGATGCCATTTGGGACAAAGCCTTGATTTATCTTTAATATCCATGCCGTGGAAGAGGTCAAGAGGTGTTGAGTACTGAGTATGTGAGAACCACGGGATGAGCCATTGTTATTCGAGTACTGACTGAGTCCACTGAGTAGTATGTGAAAGCTGCATGTCGTGACTGCAGGAGATTGTTCTGTCTAAAGAATGTGATGTTGCGTGCAGACAGACTGCAGTTGGACTGGCCTCTGGGTGGCCACCTTCTTAAGAACTCCCTCCCTGCTGCACATGAGAGACCATGTTTAATAATGTTGTCTAGCTGGTCTCTTGACCCTCACAGCTTAGATCAAACAGACCTGCCTGCCGTCCGACAGGTGAGATCTTTAGAGCCAGTCACTGAAACAGCTCAGAAGGTCTGATAATATGATTTTCAAACTATATGCCCCATCTGAGGTCTTATCTCTAGGCAAAGTTGTTGCTTGGCATTTTAACCATTGACGTCCTTATCGCCCCATTATTTGCTGTTTCATGGAAATGTCAAGTATTTCATGTCAATTTAAAGTATTTAAGCCCATTCAAACAGTGTGTGCTACAGTGTGTGTTAGCCTGCTGAGTAAAGCCTAGGCATTAGCCCGAGGAGCTAACGCAAGTTTTCAGGTCTCAGACAAGCTTCACAGCTCCACCTCTGTTGCACTTGGGACTGCCTGTCTGCTTTCAGCTGTTGTGGTGCCAGAACTCAGTCTGCTGTCAGCTGTTGTGGTGCCAGAACTGTCTGCTGTGGGTCCAGAACTGTCTGCTGTGGGTCCAGAACTGTCTGCTGTGGGTCCAGAACTGTCTTCTGTGGTGCTAGAACTCAGGACCAAATCTTGTGTGCGCTGGTCCTCTACTCAGTCTACCTAGCACAGGCTTTCCCCGTCAGCTGTTGGGCTAAACCAACAGTCCTCTGAGAAAGGAAAGAGAAGGGGCTACTGACCAGCTCCTAGCCAGCCAGGCAGCCAGCCACCCACCCACCCAGCCAGCCAGCCAGGCAGCCAGCCAGCAAGCCAGCCAGCCAGCCAGCCAGCCAGCCAGCCACCCACCCACCCAGCCAGGCAGCCAGCCAGGCACCCAGCCACCCAGTCAGCCACCCAGCCAGCCAGCCAGCCAGCCAGGCAGCCAGGCAGGGTTACAATCAATTACACACGGAGTTGAACTCAGGCGATTTCCGGTCAGGCTTTCTAGGCAAATAGCCTTATTATCATAGAGCCTGCACAATACAGCTGATTCATCCATAAGTAGAACTATTCAGCTGTGTTTTCCTTTGGTCAACTGGGATTAAAAAAAAATCTGGTACAGGAGAGGCACTGCAGGCGCTGGGATGTCTGTTCTGGTCTAGTTGAATGGAATTTATAGACAGCTTGGTCACACAAGTTATTCAAACCTATACTATAGCAGTAGCTCCTGAAACAGATGGTGTGGGACATGGACTCATCTTTCAAAATAATATATGACATGGACAAATTTGGAGTTTACTTGTACACAATATTCTCAAGGCCAGTTATCACACAAACAGACCACCTCATTGGCTGCAACTCATGTGATCAGCAAGGCCATCCACATGACTCAGCTTTAATGGGTTTCACATTTTATTGTGGTTTGTAATACAATGTTCCACTCATGCACAGAAATAGTGCCCAACAGAAATAACATACTTTCACCTTGGTCTTGTAGATAATACAGTTTATTCAATATAGTAACCATCTCTAAACCTTTCTCTTCACAGATTCTGGACAAAGCAGCGCACCCCAACTGTCTCCTTCACATCTCTGTGGATTCTACCCTCTGAACATCTCTGACCCTAGCCGTCAGACTCCTACCACCCACCGCCACCATGCTTAAGAACAGCAAGGTGACCCTGGGTATCCCTTACAGTGAGCCCGTCACTGAGTCAGTGGCGGACCTCCTGACCCTGGCCGAGCCCCTCGACTATAAGAGCAGCCGGATGAGTATGGGCCTCAGCCCCGGGGCCCAGCCAGCCATGGGCAAGGGCCTGCTGCCTTCCCCAGGGGATGAGGAGGGGAGGCCGGCCTGGAACAGCAAGCTGCAGTACATCCTGGCCCAGGTTGGGTTCTCTGTAGGCCTGGGCAACGTCTGGAGGTTCCCTTACCTGTGTCAGAAGAACGGAGGAGGTGGGTACTGGAGATTCTGGGTATTGTAGTCTCTGATGGGGAATAATGTGGAGAACCCAGTGTATCTTTATTTGACCTAAGTGAACTGTGTTATAATGATGATGATGGTGATGATGTTGATGACAGTAAGGATGACGTTCACAATCAGGGTTCAGACATAGACAACTATAACCCTCCAGCTCCTATGGGTGATATTGGGTGACAGGACCCAATTTAGCAGGATGGAAAATATGCTTCTATCATGACTTAACGTGCTGTGGATCAGCCTCCCAGGACATCTACACAATGGAGAGCAGGTGGCAACGACAGTGTAAGAGGTTCCTGTTTCTATCATGTTAAATATTAGCCACTATCAGTATCGACCATCAGTAGGCCTAATAACCAAACTGCCAATTTACTGTTAGTTCCGTTCGGTTGGTATAGCCTACATAATCATTCCATTTAATTGCATTGTTTCTTTTACATTAATTTGCTTCCTCTGTAAACGCAGTCATGGGCGTGAGGTTGTTGCTGAAGATCATTAGTAACAGTTCATAATATCAAACTAAATGTATGGATAGTTAAATCATTGTGGAGTGGGGCGCAGACCATTCCGTAACAGTTTGAACCCGACTGAAGGCGCAATACTTGGCTGTGCCATCACACAGTTCCATGGTCAGTGCAGGCAACAGACGAGGGTACAGCCTACTATTGTACACTATTCTCCCTATTATAATTATATGTACACAACCCAACATTACCATGGGTTGAAAAACTGAATGTGGCCATTTTATGAATGAATCAAACAATCGTTTTCTTTCTTTCATGCATAAAAGGCTCTCCAAACCAGTTTTTTATGATTCATAGCTACTTTCTTAAACCTAACTAGTCTACAAGATCAGAGTTTTTTTTATTTTTATATTCCAATTGGTGCTGAAACGGAATACGAATATGCATATATTTAGGTTTCTTTTTAATCGATCCCTACCTAATATTCTGACCCCGTTCTCTCGATATATTCTAACGAGACTGTCGACAAAATTACAACTAAAACGTACACCGTATTTAAAGGGATGCCTTGAGATAAATGTATACCCTAATACTATGGTACCCTAGTATACCCTAGTACTATAGTACCCTAGTATACCCTAGTACTATAGTACCCTAGTATACCCTAGTACTATAGTACCCTAGTATACCCTAGTACTATAGTACCCTAGTATACCCTAGTACTATAGTACCCTAGTATACCCTGGTATTACCCTCCACTGGGATACTGTCCTACCCTAAACACTGCACTGTGTCAGCTCTGTGAACAGATACTGGGCTCCTGAGTGGCGCAGTGGTCTAAGGCACTGCATCGCAGTGCTAACTGTGCCACTAGAGATCCTGGTTCGAATCCAGGCTCTGTCGCAGCCGGCCGCGACCGAGAGACTCATGGGCAGCGCACAATTGTCCCAGCGTTGTCCAGGGTAGGGGAGGGAATGGCCGGCAGGGATGTAGTTCAGTTGATAGAGCATGGCGTTTGCAACGCCAGGGTTGTGGGTTCGATTCCCATGGGGGGCCAGTATAAAAAAATATGTATTCACTAATTGTAAGTCGCTCTGGATAAGAGCGTCTGCTAAATGACTAAAATGTAAATGTCATAATTGAGTGCATTAGGCATTCTGCAATAAGCTGCACGTGGCATTCAGGAAATGAGAGATACATAAAGCTTCAATGCTGCAGATGTATTTTCTCTGTAATGTGACAGTAACACTATTTGCTTGGAGGACAATGAAGCAGTCATACTATGTTACCATGCATCACCAGCCATCAAATCAAATGTTATTGGTCGCATAAAGGTGTTTAGCAGATGTTACTGCGGGTGTAGCGAAATGCTTGTGCTTCTAGCTCCGACAGTGCAGTAATATCTAACAATTTCACAACATATACCCAGTACACACAAATCTAAGTAAGGAATGAATTATGAATATATACATACATGGATGAGTGATGTCAGAGCGGCATGGACTAAGATACAGTAGAATAGTATAGAATACAGTATACACATATGAGATGAGTAATGCAAAATATGTAAACATTATTAAAGTGACTAGTGTTCCATTTCTTAAAGTGGCCAGTGATTTCTAGTCTATGTCTATAGGCAGCAGCCTCTAATATGCTAGTGATGGCTGTTTAACAGTCTGATGGCCTTGATGCACCTGTACTGACCTTGCCTTCTGGATGATAGCGGGGTGAACAGGCAGTGGCTCGGGTGGTTGATGTCCTTGATGATCTTTTGGCCTTCCTGTGATATCGGGTGCTGTAGGTGTCCTGGAGGGCGGGTAGTTTGCCCCCGGTAATGCGTTGAGCAGAACACACCACCCTTTGGAGAGCCTTGCGGTTGCGGGCGGTGCAGTTGCCGTATCAGGTGGTGATACAGCCCGACAGGATGCTCTCAACTGTGCATCTGTAAACGTTTGTGAGGGTTTTAGGTGCCAAGCCACATTTATTTAGCCTCCTGAGGTTGAAGAGGCTCTGTTTCGCCTTCTTCACCACACTGTCTGTGTGGGTGGTCCATTTCAGTTTGTCAGTGATGTGTACGCCAAGGAACTTGAAGCTTTCCACCTTCTCCACTGTGGTCCCGTCGATGTGGATAGGGGGGTGCACCCTCCGCTGTTTCCTGAAGTCCACGATATTCTCCTTTGTTTTGTTGACATTGAGAGAGAGGTTATTTTCCTGGCACCACACTCCCAGAGCCCTCACCTCCTCCCTGTAGGCTGTCTCGTCATTGTTGGTAATCAAGCCTACTACTGTTGTGTCTACTGCAAACTTGATGATTTAGTTGTAGGCGTGCTTGGCCACGCAGTCATGCGTGAACAGGGAGTACAGGAGTGGGCTGAGCACGCACCCTTGTGGGGCCCCAGTGTTGAGGATCAGCGAAGTGGAGGTGTTGTTTCCTACCTTCACCACCTGGGGGCGGCCCGTCAGGAAGTCCAGGACCCAGTTGCACAGGGCGGGGTTCAGACCCAGGGCCTCGAGCTTAATGATGAGCTTGGAGGGTACTATGGTGTTGAATGCTGAGCTATAGTCAATGAACAGCATTCTTACATAGGTATTCCTCTTGTCCAGATGGGATAGGGCAGTGTGCAGAGTGATGGAGATTGCATTGTTTGTGGATCTATTGGGGCGGTAAGCAAATTGAAGTGGGTCTAGGGTGGCAGGTAAAGTAGAGGTGATATGATCCTTGACTAGTCTCTCAAAGCACTTCATGATGACAGAGGTGAGTGGTACGGGGAGATAGTCGTTCAGTTCAATTACCTTTGCTTTCTTGGGTACAGGAACAATGGTGGCCATCTTGAAGCATGTGGGGACAGCAGACTGGGATAGGGAGAGATTGAATATGCCCGTAAACACACCAGCCAGCTCAGGATAATGAAGTAGTCATGGAGGTCCCTCCAGTTCTCAACCATCCCTGAGGAAGTAGTCATGGAGGTCCCTCCAGTTCTCAACCATCCCTGAGGAAGTAGTCATGGAGGTCCCTCCAGTTCTCAACCATCCCTGGTGAAGTAGTCATGGAGGTCCCTCCAGTTCTCATCCATCCCTGAGGAAGTAGTCATGGAGGTCCCTCCAGTTCTCAACCATCCCTGGTGAAGTAGTCATGGAGGTCCCTCCAGTTCTCATCCATCCCTGAGGAAGTAGTCATGGAGGTCCCTCCAGTTCTCATCCATCCCTGAGGAAGTAGTCATGGAGGTCCCTCCAGTTCTCATCCATCCCTGAGGAAGTAGTCATGGAGGTCCCTCCAGTTCTCATCCATCCCTGAGGAAGTAGTCATGGAGGTCCCTCCAGTTCTCAACCATCCCTGAGGAAGTAGTCATGGAGGTCCCTCCAGTTCTCAACCATCCCTGAGGAAGTAGTCATGGAGGTCCCTCCAGTTCTCATCCATCCCTGAGGAAGTAGTCATGGAGGTCCCTCCAGTTCTCAACCATCCCTGAGGAAGTAGTCATGGAGGTCCCTCCAGTTCTCAACCATCCCTGATGAAGTAGTCATGGAGGTCCCTCCAGTTCTCAACCATCCCTGAGGAAGTAGTCATGGAGGTCCCTCCAGTTCTCAACCATCCCTGAGGAAGTAGTCATGGAGGTCCCTCCAGTTCTCATCCATCCCTGAGGAAGTAGTCATGGAGGTCCCTCCAGTTCTCAACCATCCCTGAGGAAGTAGTCATGGAGGTCCCTCCAGTTCTCAACCATCCCTGAGGAAGTAGTCATGGAGGTCCCTCCAGTTCTCAACCATCCCTGAGGAAGTAGTCATGGAGGTCCCTTCAGTTCTCAATCATC
Source organism: Coregonus clupeaformis (assembly GCF_020615455.1). Lineage (NCBI taxonomy): Eukaryota > Metazoa > Chordata > Actinopteri > Salmoniformes > Salmonidae > Coregonus > Coregonus clupeaformis. Next base: position 48,873,707 of record NC_059215.1, on the reverse strand, counting down.
CCTGAGGAAGTAGTCATGGAGGTCCCTCCAGTTCTCAACCATCCCTGAGGAAGTAGTCATGGAGGTCCCTCCAGTTCTCATCCATCCCTGAGGAAGTAGTCATGGAGGTCCCTCCAGTTCTCATCCATCCCTGAGGAAGTAGTCATGGAGGTCCCTCCAGTTCTCAACCATCCCTGAGGAAGTAGTCATGGAGGTTCCTCCAGTTCTCAACCATCCCTGAGGAAGTAGTCATGGAGGTCCCTCCAGTTCTCATCCATCCCTGAGGAAGTAGTCATGGAGGTCCCTCCAGTTCTCAACCATCTCTGCTAAAAGTGAAGTGTGTGCACGCATGTACTGGATACGCATCACAGAGTGAGAGCGACCATCTTAGGTTTCATATCTCACTGTCTCGTTCCTCTCTGATCTTTCTCTTTATATATATATATATAAATAGGCTAAATGGAACATGTATGTGTGTATCCCAGTGAAACCTGACACCATTGTAGCCTCAAGTCCAGGCTCTCTCGCTCTCTCTCTCTCTCTCTCTCTCTCTCTCTCTCTCTCTCTCTCTCTCTCTCTCTCTCTCTCTCTCTCTCTCTCTCTCTCTCTCTCTCTCCTCTCTCTCTCTCTCTCTCTCTCTCTCTCTCTCTCTCTCTCTCTCTCTCTCTCTCTCTCTCTCTCTCTCTCTCTCTCTCTCTCCCTCTCTCTCTCTCTCTCTCTCTCTCTCTCTCTCTCTCTCTCTCTCTCTCTCTCTCCCCCTCTCTCTCTCTCTCTCCCCATGGTGCCGCTACACTGTGTTGACGTCACGTTGTCTTCTCTCTCAACTGGACTTGTTGTTAGTGAGTGATGATGCTCTATGTGCACAGTGGAGCTAAAAGAGGGAGAGTAGAGAGGTACAGTTTAGTGGAAGACGAAGAGAGAGAGAGAGACAGGAGGTGGTTGACTGGCTGACTGACTGACTCACTGTGGCAGGCTAATAGAGGACATGACCATCACAAAGTAGTCTGGCTTTGTTTTGGTTGGCATGAGCTTTTCCTTCCCTCCAGAAGGCTGTTTCAATATGACCTTTAATGATTGTAATTTACCCTCTCCCTCTCCTCCACTTCTCCTTTCCTCCACTTCTCCTTTCCTCCCCCCTCCCTCCCCCCCTCCTCTCTCAGGTGCGTACCTGGTCCCCTACTTCATCCTCCTCATCCTCATTGGGATCCCTCTGTTCTTTCTGGAGCTGGCGGTGGGACAGAGGATCCGGCGTGGGAGCATTGGAGTGTGGAACTATGTTTACCCTCAGCTAGGAGGCATCGGGGTCTCCAGTCTAATGGTGAGATGCACACACACACACACACACACACACAGTTCCTTGGTGTCCTTATCACTAAGGAATTAACATGGTCCACACACACCCACACAGTTGTGAAGAGGGCACGACAGTGCCTCTTCACCATTAGGAGGCTAAAAAGATTTGGCATGGGCCCTCAGATCCTCAAAACGTTCTACAGCTGCACCGTTGAGAGCATCACCGCTTGGTACGGCAACTGCAAGGCACCCGACCGCAAGGCGCTACACTGTGGCCAAGCTCCCTGCCATCCAGGTCCTCTATACCAGGCGGTGTCAAAGGAATGCCCCAAAAAATTGTCAAAGACTCCAGCCACCCAAACCACAGACTGTTCTATCTGCTACCGCACGGCAAGGAGTACCAGTGCAACAAGTCTGGAACCAACAGGACCCTGAACAGCTTCCACCCCAAGCCACGAGACTGCTAAACAAGACTGCTAAATAGCTAATCAAATGGCTACCAGCTGCTGCTACTGTTAATTATCTATCCTGTTTTCTAATCACTTTATATCTGCCTATATGTACATAGCTACGTCAGTTACCTCGTACCCCTGCACATGGACTCGGTACTGGTACTCCCTTTATATAGCCATGTTATTACCTCTTACCCCTGCACATCGACTTGTTACTGGTACTCCCTGTATATAGCCATGTTATTACCTGGTACTCCCTGTATATAGCCATGTTATTACCTGGTATGTCCTGTATATAGCCATGTTATTACCTGGTACTCCCTGTATATAGCCATGTTATTACCTGGTACTTCCTAAAATATAGCCATTTTATTACCTGGTACTTCCTGTATATAGCCATGTTATTACCTGGTACTTCCTGTATATAGCCATGTTATTACCTGGTACTTCCTGTATATATCCATGTTATTACCTGGTACTTCCTGTATATAGCCATGTTATTACCTGGTACTCCCTGTATATAGCCATGTTATTACCTGGTACTTCCTAAAATATAGCCATGTTATTACCTGGTACCTCCTGTATATAGCCATGTTATTACCTGGTACTTCCTGTATATAGCCATGTTATTACCTGGTACTTCCTGTATATATCCATGTTATTACCTGGTACTTCCTGTATATAGCCATGTTATTACCTGGTACTTCCTGTATATAACCATGTTATTACCTGGTACTTCCTGTATATAACCATGTTATTACCTGGTACTTCCTGTATATAGCCATGTTATTACCTGGTACTTCCTGTATATAGCCATGTTACTACCTGGTACTTCCTGTATATAGCCATGTTATTACCTGGTACTTCCTGTATATAACCATGTTATTACCTGCCACTTCCTGTATATAGCCATGTTATTACCTGGTACTTCCTGTATATAACCATGTTATTACCTGGTACTTCCTGTATATAACCATGCTATTACCTGGTACTCCCTGTATATAGCCATGTTATTACCTGGTACTTCCTGTATATAGTCATGTTATTACCTGGTACTTCCTGTATATAGCCATGTTATTACCTGGTACTTCCTGTATATAGCCAAGTTATTACCTGGCACTTCCTGTATATAGCCATGTTATTACCTGGTACTTCCTGTATATAGCCATGTTATTACCTGGTACTTCCTGTATATAGCCATGTTATTACCTGGTACTTCCTGTATATGTTATTTTTACTTGTCATTGTTATTCATTATTCACTCTATGTATTTCTTCCTTGTGTTACTATTTCTATTTCTTATGATTTTATTATCTTCAACTCTGTATTGTTGAAAAAAGGACCCGTAAGTAAGCGTTTCACTGTTATTCTACACCTATTGTTTACGAAGCATGTGACAAATAAATTTAGCTATCCTTGCTCCCAGAGTTCTAGGTTCAAGATTATGCTATCTGGCAATGCAAGAATAGAATAGTTTATTGTCCTCCGACAAGCAGCCAAGCCTGTCCCAAATATACACCATTCACCAGGAAATGAAAAAGCAGTTTTGATCTCATTGTCTCAGTATACCTGACAGACGTGGTCTGATGAGACATTTTGCTCATCTTTCCTCAGAAGACCTTCCCAAATTAGCAGCTTCCCTCAGAAGACCTTCCCACATTAGCAGCTTCCCTCAGAAGATCTTCCGACATTAGCGGCTTCCCTCAGAAGTGTCACGACCTCCGCCGAGGCTGCCTCCCCTCCTTGTTCGGGCAGGTTTCTGTGTTTGTCGTCACCGGCTCACTAGCTACTGCCGATCCCATTCTCATCACTCCACTTGTCATGTCTTGTCTTGTCAATCACACACACCTGGTGATCATTCCCCTAATTAGTAAGTGTTACCTCTGTTCCCCTTGTCTTTGTGAGTGATTGTTTCATTGTGAGAGCGAGGAGCTCGGTTGAGCTACTCTTCCATTTGTTATTGCCAAGGTGGAATATTTCCCTTGTGATAGTTTCGTATTGACGCTGGGTGCGTTTTATTTATGTAAACGGAATAAACTCTGGACTTCGGTGTTTTACCTTATGCGCCTGACTCCTTCATTCACACCTCATCGCAGAATCACTCACCCGCTGAATGGAGTCAGCAGGAGAAGACCGCATGCCTGGAGTTGTGGCAAGGGTCCAGGAGCATTCCTCGATGTTGGCCAGCTTGGGGGAAGCGATGGATCGGGTTCTTCAGGTAGTACAACGCCTGGAGAGGAGAGGACCTGATCTATCGAGACCAGCTGGTTAACCGGATCCAGCCACCTACATCCCAGCCCCTGGAGGGATCCAGATATCCCGGCCACCGGCGTTTGATGGGACGGCAGTGCGTTGTAAGGGATTTCTGCTCCAACTAGAGTTGTATTTCTCCAGCATCAGGCCGGCGCCACTGGAGCGGGGAAGGTATCCGTCCTCGTTTCCTGCCTTTGTGGGAGAGCCCTGGAGTGGGCCAACGCGGTGTGAACGATGGAGGTGCCGTGTTGGAGGACTACGGGGAGTTTGCTCGCCTCTTTCGGGCCGTTTTCAATCACCCACCTGAGGGTCGAGAGGCGGGCGAACGACTGGTCCATCTGAGGCAGGGGACGAGGACCGCACAGGACTACGCATTGGAGTTCCGGACGCTGGTAGCGGGGTCCGAGTGGAACGAGCGGGCCCTGATCGACCATTTCCATCACCTAAGGGAGGACGTCAGACGGGAGCTAGCCTGCCGTGATGCCATGCTATCGTTCTCCCAACAGGTGGACATGGCCATCCGGCTGGACAATCTGCTAGCAGCCAGAGGACGTCCTGGTAGGGGTCTGCCCGTTCCCTCTCCGGACGACTCTGATCCCGAGCAGATGGAGCTGGGGGGAGCCGCCAGTCGAGAGAGGGCAGGAGGACAGCGACAGTGCCACTCTGGTGGCACGAAGGGACAATCCAGGTGTCTAGGTGTTTCTGTTGGTGCGACCACGGTGGAAAGTCCAGACGGTACCCCCACTTCACCTGCTTCCTCAAGTTTCTTCTTTGTGAAGAAGAAAGATGGCGGTTTACGCCCGTGCATTGATTATCGACCACTGAATAAGGTGACTGTACGATTTAGTTATCCTCTTCCCCTCATTTCTTCAGTGACTGAGTCAATGCCTGGAGCCCGTTTTTTCACCAAATCAGACCTCAGGAGTGCCTACAATCTGGTGCGTATTCGGGAAGGGGATGAGTGGAAAACCACATTCAGCACAACCTTGGGGCATTATGAATACCTGGCGATGCCCTACGGTTTGATGAATGCTCCATCCGTTTTCCAGTCCTTTGTGAATGAGGTGTTTCGAGACATGCTTGGTCGCGGTGTGGTGGTCTACATCGATGACATCCTGGTGTATTCCGCTACGCGCGCTGAGCATGTGTCCCTGGTTCGCAAGGTACTGGTCCGGCTGCTGGCGAATGATCTTTATGCCAAGGCAGAGAAGTGTGAATTTTTCCAGCAGTCAATCTCCTTCCTCGGATACCGCATTACTACCACAGGTGTGGAGATGGGGGGAGATCGCATTTCAGCCATGCGTAATTGGCCGACTCCAACCACGGTGAAGGAGGTGCAGCGCTTCCTTGGCTTTGCCAAGTACTATCTGAGGTTTATTCAGGTTTTTGGCAAGGTCGCAGCTCCCATTACCTCCTTGTTGAAAGGTGGGCCGTCCCAGCTCCGCTGGTCTGCTGAGGCCGATTTGGCCTTCAGTAGATTGCGGGGTCTGTTCACCTCAGCCCCGGTACTGGCTCACCCCGATTCATCACTACCGTTCGTAGTGGAGGTGGATGCGTCCGAGGTAGGGATAGGCACTGTCTTATCCCAACGCTCGGGCACGCCACCCAAGCTCCGCCCCTGTGCCTTCTTTTCGAAGAAGCTCAGCTCGGCGGAGCAGAACTACGGCGTTGGTGATCGGGGGCTGCTGGCTGTTGTCCGAGCTTTGACGGTGTGGAGGCATTGGCTCGAAGGGGCGAAACACCCTTTCCTCGTCTGGACAGACCACCGTAACATGGAGTACATTCGGGCAGCGAGGAGGCTGAATCCTCGCCAGGCCAGGTGGGCCCTCTTCTTCACCCGGTTTGATTTCACACTCTCATACATTCCGGGTACGAAGAACGTGAAGGCAGACGCACTGTCTCGGCTGTATGACACAGAGGAGAGGCCCAGTGACAACACCCCCATACTCCCGGCCTCATGCATTGTGGCGCCGGTAGTATGGGCGATGGACGCGGATATAACGCAGGCATTACGCACAGATCCATCTCCACCGCAGTGTCCATCTGGGCTGCAGTACGTGCCTGCGCTTATCCGTGATCGTCTGATCTACTGGGCACACACGACACCCTCCTCTGGTCATCCAGGTATCGGTCGTACAATGCGCTGCCTGACCGAGAAGTACTGGTGGCCTACCTTGGCTAAGGACGTGAGGGTGTATGTTTCCTCATGCTCAGTGTGCGCCCAGAGTAAGGCACCTAGGCACCTCCCAGCGGGTAAGCTACAACCTTTACCAGTTCCACAACGACCATGGTCTCACCTTAGTATTGATTTTCATACTGATCTTCCCCTCTCCCGAGGTAACACCACTATCCTGGTCGTTGTGGATCGCTTTTAGAAGTCCTGCCGCCTCCTTCCTCTGCCCGGTCTCCCCACGGCCCTACAAACTGCGGAGGCTCTGTTTACTCATGTCTTCCGGCATTACGGGGTACCAGAGGATATAGTGTCCGACCGAGGTCCCCAGTTCACGTCTAGAGTCTGGAAGGCGTTCATGGAATGTCTGGGGTCTCGGTCAGCCTGACCTCTGGATTTCACCCCGAGAGTAATGGGCAGGTGGAAAGGGTGAATCAAGATGTGGGTAGGTTCCTGCGGACCTACTGTCAGGACTGGCCGGGGAGTGGTCGGTGTTCCTGCCATGGGCAGAATACGCTCAGAACTCTCTCCGCCACTCCTCCACTAACCTAACACCCTTCCAATGTGTTTTGGGTTACCAACCGGTCCTGGCACCGTGGCACCGTGGCACCAGAGCCAGACCGAGGCTCCTGCGGTGGATGACTGGTTTTGGCGCGCGGAGGAGACTTGGGATGCTGCACACGTTCGCCTCCAGTGCGCCGTGCATCGTCAGAAGGCAAACGCTGACCGCCACCGCAGGGAGGCCCCGGTTTTCGTACCGGGGGATTGGGTCTGGCTCTCGACCCGGAATCTGCCCCTCCGCCTGCCCTGCCGGAAGCTAAGCCCGCGGTTTGTGGGACCGTTTAAAGTCCTGTGGAGGATAAACGAGGTTACATACAGGTTGTTACTCCCCCTGATTACCTTATTAACCCCTCGTTTCATGTGTCTCTCCTCAGGCCAGTGGTAGCTATCCGCTCCAGGAGTCTGAGGTGCGGGAGGTTCCTCCACCTCCTCTGGACATCGAGGGGGCCCCGGCGTACTCGGTCTGTTCCATACTGGATTCGAGGCGTCGGGTGGGGGGCCTTCAGTATCTCGTGGAGTGGGAGGGGTATGGTCCGGAGGAACGGTGCTGGGTCCCAAGGAGGGACATCCTCGATCCCTCCCTGTTGAGGGATTTCCACCGTCGCCATCCGACTCGCCCTGCTCCGCGTCCTCCTGGCCGTCCCCTAGGCCGTGATCGGCGCACTGCTGGAGCTGCGCGTCAAGGGGGGGGGTACTGTCACGACTTCCGCCGAGGCTGCCTCCCCTCCTTGTTCGGACAGGTTTCGGTGTTTGTCGTCACCGGCTTACTAGCTACTGCCGATCCCATTCTCATCACTCCACTTGTCATGTCTTGTCTTGTCTATCACACACACCTGGTGCTCATTACACCAATTAGTATGTGTATAAGTGTTCCCTCTGTTCCCCTTGTCTTTGTGAGTGATTGTTTCATTGTGAGAGCGAGTAGCTCGGTTGAGCTACTCTTCCATTTGTTATTGCCAAGGTGGAATATTTCCCTTGTGATAGTTTCGTATTGACGCTGGGTGCGTTTTATTTATGTAAACGGAATAAACTCTGGACTTCGGTGTTTTACCTTATGCGCCTGACTCCTTCATTCACACCTCATCACAAGAAGGCCTTCCAACAATAGCGGATTCCCTCTGAAGGTCTTCCCACATTAGCGGCTTCCCTCAGAAGGCCTTCCAACATTAGCGGATTCCCTCAGAAGGCCTTCCCACATTAGCAGCTTCCCTCAGAAGGCCTTCCGACATTAGCGGATTCCCTCTGAAGGTCTTCCCACATTAGCGGCTTCCCTCTGAAGGCCTTCCCACATTAGTGGCTTCCCTCAGAAGGCCTTCCAACATTAGCGGATTCCCTCAGAAGGCCTTCCCACATTAGCAGCTTCCCTCAGAAGGCCTTCCGACATTAGCAGCTTCCCTCAGAAGTCCTTCCCACGTTAGTGTCTCTAGAAGGTTCAAATCAGACATGCAGACATCAGCACTACCAGTCCCTTTCATCTGTCAAATGTCACAACCCTCCATCCTCACTCCTCTCAGGCAGAACAGAGTCCCACTGCCTCCTGTCCAGGAGCAGTAGTGGAAAGGAGTAGTATGGATGTTGCTAACTGACGGACAAAAAGGCTAGCCTAGAGTGAGTGACAGTTGACTTTAGATCTCAGGGCTTGTGACATCACCAGGCTCATGTCTGCATTTGCTACATCTACAACCAGCCAGCCAGTCAGTCAGTCAGTCAGTAGGTCAGACAGACAGACAGACAGACAGCCAGTCAGTCAGACAGTCAGACAACCAGTCAGCCAGTCTGTCAGAAAGACAGACAGACAGTCAGTCAGTCAGCCAGTCTGTCAGACAGTCAGCCAGACAGTCAGCCAGTGAGTCAGCCAATCAGTCCGTCAGCCAGTCAGTCAGTGTGTCAGTCAGTCAGCCAGTCAGTTATTCAGTCAACCAGTCAGCCAGTCAGTCAGCCAGTCAGCCTGTCAGCCAGTCAGCCATACAGTCAGCCAGTCAGTCAGAAAGTCAGACAGTCAGCCAGCCAGTCAGTCAGCCAGTCAGTGAGTCAGCCAGTCAGTCAGTCAGTCAGAAAGTCAGACAGTCAGTTAGTCAACCAGTCAGTCAGTCAGTCAGACAGCCAGTCAGTCAGTCAGTCAGTGAGTCAGCCAGTCAGTGAGTCAGCCAGTCAGCCAGCCAGTCAGTGAGTAGTCAGCCAGTCAGTCAGCCAGTCAGCCAGTCAGTCAGTTAGTCAGCCAGTCAGTCAGTAAATCAGCCAGTCAGCCAGTCAGTCAGTTAGTCAGCCAGTCAGCCAGCCGGTCAGTCAGTCAGTCAACCAGTCTGTCAGCCAGTCAGCCAGTCAGCCAGTCAGTCTATCAGCCAGTCAGTCAGCCAGTCAGCCAGTCAGGTGTGGCAAGCTGGCTGGATGGCTCTGTATCAATAGCCACTACAGTAGCTACTAGCTAGCATAACAATTTAGCATTCTATTGGGAATACATCTTAGAATGAAGCATTCTATTGGGCATACATCTTAGAATGAAGCATCGTATTGGGCATACATCTTAGACAAGACCATGGTGCTTGCCTATGGAGCAGTGAGGGGAACGGCACCTCCGTACCTTCAGGCTCTGATCAGTCCCTACACCCAGGCGAGGGCATTGCGTTCATCCACCTCTGGCCTGCTGGCTCCCCTTCCTCTGCGGAAGCATAGTTCCCGTTCAAGCCCAGTCAAAGCTGTTCGCTGCTCTGGCACCCCAATGGTGGAACAAGCTCCCTCACGACGCCAGGACAGCGGAGTCACTCACCACCTTCCGGAGACATTTGAAACCCCACCTCTTTAAGGAACACCTGGGATAGGATAAAGTAATCCTTCTACCCCCCCAAAAAAAAGTATAATTGTAAAGTGGTTATCCCACTGGCTATAGGGTGAATGCACCAATTTGTAGTCGCTCTGGATAAGAGCGTCTGCTAAATGACGTAAATGTGCCCTTGAGCAAGGCACTTAACCCTAATTGCTCCTGTAAGTCGCTCTGGATAAGAGCGTCTGCTAAATGACTAAAATGTAAATGTAAATGTAGAATGAAGCATCGTATTGGGCATACATCTTAGAATGAAGCATCGTATTGGGCATACATCTTAGAATGAAGCATTCTATTGGGCATACATCTTAGAATGAAGCATTCTATTGGGCATACATCTTAGAATGAAGCATTCTATTGAGAATACATCTTAGAATGAAGCATTCTATTGGGCATACATCTTAGAATGAAGCATTGTATTGGGCATACATCTTAGAATTAAGCATCGTATTGGGCATACATCTTAGAATGAAGCATCGTATTGGGCATACATCTTAGAATGAAGCATCGTATTGGGCATACATTGTAAGTAGTATGCTGTACTGTGGATATTGGATGTTGCAGTCAGTGCAGAAGGCCTTATAGCACTATGCAGCCCTGAGGGCTGAGGCAGGCTGGATGTGGCACCAGGAGCTCAGCTCTGCCCAGAAGCTATAAATACGACCACAGAGGACTAGCTAGAACACTTCTGGAAGAACGCACTTCAATTATTCATAGACACTTCAGCTGTGGGCTGCATTAGTGTCTGAGCAGAGAACACAGAGAAGTGGTCCTGTACATAAAGGCTACAGAATGTGAATTGAGTTGCCTGTTTAGCTTTGTGTGTTGTGTGTTGGCTAAGAAAGCCATATGTTTGTGTAACCAGCTAGACTACGCCACCCTTTGGTTGACGGAAGCTCTGAAATGCTATGGGTTTCCCAAACATAGACATATCAAATGAACAAAATAAATACACCAGAATACAAAAATAGATGTTTGTAGGTTGAGCAATGACAAAGGTTTCTGACAAAGACCTAAGGATTGTTCTACCTCTCTCTGTCTCCTCTCTGTCTCCTCTCTGTCTCCTCTCTGTCTCCCCTCTGTCTCCTCTCTGTCTCCTCTCCGTCTCCTCTCTGTCTCCTCTCCGTCTCCTCTCCGTCTCCTCTCCGTCTCCTCTCCGTCTCCTCTCTGTCTCCTCTCTGTCTCCCCTCTGTCTCCTCTCCGTCTCCTCTCCGTCTCCTCTCCTCTCCGTCTCCTCTCCGTCTCCTCTCCGTCTCTTCTCAGTCTCCTCTCCGTCTCCTCTCCCTGTCTCCTCTCTGTCTCCTCTCCGTCTCCTCTCTGTCTCCTCTCTGTCTCCTCTCTGTCTCCTCTCCGTCTCCTCTCCGTCTCCTCTCTGTCTCCTCTCTGTCTCCTCTCTGTCTCTCCTTTAGGTGTGTGGCTTCGTGGGCCTTTAGTACAAGCCAGTGACAGCTCTACCTCTCTCTGTCTCCTCTCTGTCTGTCTCACTAGGTGTGTGGTTTCGTGGGCCTGTACTACAACGTGATCATCGGCTGGAGTATCTTCTACTTCTTCCAGTCATTCCAGTACCCACTGCCCTGGGCAGAGTGCCCCATCAGGGTGGTCAACGGGAGCCAAGCCAGTGAGTACAAAACACAAATACTCTCAGAACGTACAGACAGCTAATACTAACATGCTAACGTAATGCTAATGTGAGGTGAGTGGATGAGCAAAAGGCTAACATGAGGTTCCCTGCCTCCTGCCTCTTGACTGGCTGTGTGCTGCAGCTGCCTGCCGTCACTCTTTGACAGCTGCTGAATACACACAGAGACTGGGTCATACGTTCTGACATGATGCTGCATCAGAGCTGCTCTCTCAGATCAGTTAAGGACTATCCCACACAGTTCAGCTCAGCTCAGCAGATATATGGCAGATAGACAGACAGATAGATAGACAGACAGATAGACAGCAAATAGACAGACAGACAGACAGATAGACAGCAATCTTAGACTTCACTCTATTTCACAGCTATTTCTATTTCTCACTTCACATTTCTCAAACCTTCTCCTCCCCCTCTCCCCTCCCCTCTCTCCTCTCTCCTCCCCCTCTCTCCTCTCTCCTCCCCCTCTCTCCCCTCTCTCCTCCCCCTCTCTCACCTCTCTCCTCCCCCTCTCTCACCTCTCTCCTCCCCCTCTCCCCTTCTCCTCCTCCTCCCTCTTTCCCCTCTCCTCCCCCTTTCCCCTCTCCTCCCCCTTTCCCCTCTCCTCCCCTTCTCTCGCCTCTCCCTCCCCTCTCCCCTCTCTCCTCCCCCTCTCACCTTCTCCTCCTCCCCCTCTCCCCTCTCTCCTCCCCTTCTCTCTCCTCCCCCCTCCCCTCTCTCCTCCCTCTCACCTCCCCCTCTCCCCTTCTCCTCCTCCCCCTCTCCCCTCTCCTCCCCTTCTCTCTCCTCCCCCTCTCCCCTCTCTCCTCCCCTTCTCTCTCCTCCCCCTCTCCTCCTCTCTCCTCCCCCTCTCCTCCTCTAGTAATTGAACCAGAGTGTGAAAAGTCTTCTGCCACTACCTACTTCTGGTACAGGCAGACCCTGAACATCACCAGCACCATCGAGGACAGCGGAGGCCTGAACTGGAGGATGACCCTGTCCCTGTTCGCCGCCTGGCTCATCGTCTGTCTGGCAGTGATCAAGGGCATCCAGTCATCTGGGAAGGTAACAGGCAGGGACGTATATATACATACAGTACATATGGGCTCCCGAGTGGCGCAGCGGTCTAAGGCACTGCATCTCAGTGCTTGAGGCGTCACTACAGACCCCCTGGTTCGATTCCAGGCTGTATCACAACCGGCCGTGATTGGGAGTCCCATAGGGCGGCGCACAATTGGTCCAGCGTAGTCCGGGTTTGGCCGGTGTAGGCCGTCATTGTAAATAAGAATTTGTTCTTAACTGACTTGCCTAGTTAAATAAAGGTTAAACAAATGTACAGTGCCTTCGGAAAGTATTCAGACCCCTTGACCTTTTCCACATTGTTACGTTACAGCGTTATTCTAAAATTGATTAAATAAATAAAAATCCTCAACAATCTACACACAATACCCCATAATGACAAAGAGAAAACATGTTTTTAGAAAAAATTGAAATACCTTATTTGCATAAGTATTCAGACCCTTTGCTATAAGACTCGAAATTGAGCTCAGGTGCATCCTGTTTCCATTGATCATACTTGAGATGTTTCTACAACTTGATTGGAGTCCACCTGTGGTAAATTCAGTTGATTGGACATGATTTGGAAAGGCACACACCTGTCTATGTAAGGTCCCACGGTTCAAAAGCCATGAGGTCGAAGGAATTGTCCTTAGAGCTCCGAGACAGGATTGTGTCGAGGCACAGATCTGGGGAAGGGTAACAAAACATTTCTGCAGCATTGAAGGTCCCCAAGAACACAGTGGCCTCCATCAGTTTGGAACCACAAAGACTCTTCCTAGAGCTGGCCGCCTTCCTGAGCAATCTGGGGAGAAGGGCCTTGGTCAGGGAGGTGACCAAGAACTCAATGGTCACTCTGACAGAGCTCTAGAGTTCCTCTGTGGAGATGGGAGAACCTTCCAAAAGGACAACCATCTCTGCAGCACTCCACCAATCAGGCCTTTATGGTAGAGTGGCCAGATGGAAGCCACCCCTCAGTAAAAGGCACATGACAGCCACTTGGAGTTTGCCAAAAAAGCCACCTAAAAGCTCTCAGACAACTCTCCCGAGTGGCGCAGTGGCCTAAGGCACTGCATCGCAGTGCTAGCTGTGCCACTAGAGATCCTGGTTCGAATCCAGGCTCTGTCGTAGCCGGCCGCGACCGGGAGACCCATTGGGCGGCGCATAATTGGCCCTGCGTCGTCCAGGGTAGGGGAGGGAATGGCCGGCAGGGATGTAGCTCAGTTGGTAGAGCATGGCGTTTGCAATGCCAGGGTTGTGGGTTCAATTCCCACGGGGGGCCAGTATGAAAAATAAAATAATGTATGCACTCACTAACTGTAAGTCGCTCTGGATAAGAGCGTCTGCTAAATGACTAAAATATAAATGTAAATAAGATTCTCTGGTCTGATGATTGAACTCTTTGGCCTGAATGCCAAGCGTCACATCTGAAGGAAACCTGGCACCATCCCTACGGTGTAGCATGGTGGTGGCAGCATCATGCTGTGGGGATGTTTTTCAGCGGCAGGGACTGGGAGACTAGTCAGGATTGAGGCAAAGATGAACGGAGGAAAGTACAGAGAGATCCTTGATGAAAACCTGCTCCAGAGCGCTTAGGACCTCAGACTGGGGCAAAGGTTTACCTTCCAACAGGACAATGACCCTAAGCACACAGCCAAGACAACGCAGCAGTGGCTTCGGGACAAGTCTCTGAATGTCCTTGAGTGGCCCATCCAGAGCCCGGACCTGAACCCGATCGAACATCTCTGGAGAGACCTGAAAATAGCTGTGCAGCAACACTCCCCATCCAACCTGACAGAGCTTGAGCGGATCTGCAGAGAAGAATGGGAGAAACTTCCCAAATACAGGTGTGCCAAGCTTGTAGCGTCATACTCAAGGCTGTAATTGCTGCCAAAGGTGCTTCAACAAAGTACTGAGTAAAGGGTCTGAATACTTATGTAAATGTAATATTTCGGTTTTGATTTTTAATACATTTGCAAACATTTTTAAAAACCTGTTTTTGCTTTGTCATTATGGGGTATTGTGTGTAGATTGATGAGGTAACCTAACAAAATGTGGAAAAAGTCACGGGGTCTGAATACTTTCCGAAGGCACTGCATATATACACTATCTGAAGGTATATATGGCTCTGGAAAGGTACAGGGGCATTGTCTTCCAACAGCTCCTGTATGTTGTTGTAACGTGATTATGTGGTAAGACAGTGGGGGAGGGGTTACTTGAGAAAGAAACACTGGTATTGTTGAAATTGTTCTTGAAGGCGGCTCAAGAGATCCATTCAGTTGTTTGTGGAGTGTTATAGAATACTTGTGTGCTGGAGTTTCTACTGTTTCAAATCCAGATATTTCCCTATAGACTTTCTATAACTACCACACTGTATGAATACAGTGGGGAAAACAATTATTTAGTCAGCCACCAATTGTGCAAGTTATCCCACTTAAAAAGATGAGAGAGGCCTGTAATTTTCATCATAGGTACACGTCAACTATGACAGACAAAATGAGAAAAAAAAATCCAGAAAATCACATTGTAGGATTTTTAATGAATTTATTTGCAAATTATGGTGGAAAGTAAGTATTTGGTCACCTACAAACAAGCAAGATTTCTGGCTCTCACAGACCTGTAACTTCTTCTTTAAGAGGCTCCTCTGTCCTCCACTCGTTACCTGTATTAATGGCACCTATTTGAACTTGTTATCAGTATAAAAGACACCTGTCCACAACCTCAAACAGTCACACTCCAAACTCCACTATGGCCAAGACCAAAGAGCTGTCAAAGGACACCAGAAACAAAATTGTAGACCTGCACCAGGCTGGGAAGACTGAATCTGCAATAGGTAAGCAGCTTGGTTTGAAGAAATCAACTGTGGGAGCAATTATTAGGAAATGGAAGACATACAAGACCACTGATAATCTCCCTCGATCTGGGGCTCCACGCAAGATCTCACCCTGTGGGGGTCAAAATGATCACAAGAACGGTGAGCAAAAATCCCAGAACCACACGGGGGGACCTAGTGAATGACCTGCAGACAGCTGGGACCAAAGTAACAAAGCCTACCATCAGTAACACACTACGCTGCCAGGGACTCAAATCCTGCAGTAAAAGACGTGTCCCCCTGCTTAAGCCAGTACATGTCCAGGCCCGTCTGAAGTTTGCTAGAGTGCATTTGGATGATCCAGAAGAGGATTGGGAGAATGTCAGATGAAACCAAAATAGAACTTTTTGGTAAAAACTCAACTCGTCGTGTTTGGAGGACAAAGAATGCTGAGTTGCATCCAAAGAACACCATACCTACTGTGAAGCATGGGGGTGGAAACATCATGCTTTGGGGCTGTTTTTCTGCAAAGGGACCAGGACGACTGATCCGTAAAGGAAAGAATGAATGGGGCCATGTATCATGAGATTTTGAGTGAAAACCTCCTTCCATCAGCAAGGGCATTGAAGATGAAACGTGGCTGGGTCTTTCAGCATGACAATGATCCCAAACACACCACCCGGGCAACGAAGGAGTGGCTTCGTAAGAAGCATTTCAAGGTCCTGGAGTGGCCTAGACAGTCTCCAGATCTCAACCCCATAGAAAATCTTTGGCGGGAGTTGAAAGTCCGTATTGCCCAGCGACAGCCCCAAAACATCACTGCTCTAGAGGAGATCTGCATGGAGGAATGGGCCAAAATACCAGCAACAGTGTGTGAAAACCTTGTGAAGACTTACAGAAAACGTTTGACCTGTGTCATTACCAACAAAGGGTATATAACAAAGTATTGAGAAACTTTTGTTATTGACCAAATACTTATTTTCCACCATAATTTGTAAATAAATTCATTACAAATCCTACAATGTGATTTTCGGGATTTTTTTTCCTCATTTTCTCTGTCATAGTTGACGTGTACCTATGATGAAAATTACAGGCCTCTCTCATATTTTTAAGTGGGAGAACTTGCACAATTGGTGGCTGACTAAATACTTTTTT
The DNA here is from genome assembly GCF_020615455.1 of Coregonus clupeaformis. Lineage (NCBI taxonomy): Eukaryota > Metazoa > Chordata > Actinopteri > Salmoniformes > Salmonidae > Coregonus > Coregonus clupeaformis. The sequence continues at coordinate 48,857,540 of NC_059215.1, read as the reverse complement.
TCCCCACTGTATATGTCCTCTCATCTGTGTACGTATATTGATTTTCATGAAGAGTTTTATACTGGCTGAATTGTGACATAACTTATGATGAGAAAGGCTAAAGTGCTAAAGCATATCACGATTCAATACTATTTTTGTATTTTCTTATGTTATGGGGAAAGAAGCATGCAAAATTGATGAGGTTAGTCTTAAGAGGCCACTAGGCTCAGTGTGGTTAGATAATACACTATATATACAAAAGTATGTGGACACCCCTTCAAATTAGTGGATTTGGCTATTTCATGCCAGACCCGTTGCTGACAGGTGTATAGAATCGAGCACACAGCCATGCAATCTCCATAGACAAACATTGGCAGTACAATGGCCTCACTGAGGAGCTCAGTGACTTTCAACGTGGCACCGTCATAGGATGCCACCTTTCCAACAAGTCAGTTCGTCAAATTTCTGCCCTGCTAGAGCTGCCCCGGTCAACTGTAAGTGCTGTTATTGTGAAGTGGAAACGTCTAGGAGCAACAACGCCTCAGCCGTGAAGTGGTAGGCCACACAAGCTCACAGAACGGGACCGCCAAGTGCTGTCCTCGGTTGCAACACACACTACAGAGTTCCAAACTACGTCTGGAAGCAACGTCAGCACAAGAACTGTTAGTCGGGAGCTTCATGAAATGGGTTTCCATGGCCGAGCAGCCGCACACAAGCCTAAGATCACCATGCACAATGCCGCGTCGGCTGGAGTGGTGTAAAGCTCGCTGCCATTGGACTCTGGAGCAGTGGAAACGCGTTCTCTGGAGTGATGAATCACGCTTCACAATCTGGCAGTCCGACAGAGGAATCTGGGTTTAGCGGATGCCAGGAGAACGCTATCTGTCCCAATGCATAGTGCCAACTGTAAAGTTCGGTGGAAAAGGAATAATGGTCTGGGGCTGTTTTTCATGGTTCCGGCTAGGCCCCTTAGTTCCAGTGAAGGGAAATCTTAACGCTACAGCATACAATGACATTCTAAACTATTCTGTGCTTCCAACTTTGTGGAAACAGTTTGGGGAAGGCCTTTCCAGTTTAAGAATGTCAATGCCCCTGTGCACAAAGCGAGGTCCGTACAGAAATAGTTTGTTGAGATTGGTGTGGAAGAACTTTACTGGCCTGCACAGAGCCCTGACCTCAACCCCATCAAACACCTTTGGGATGAATTGGAACGCAGACTGCGAGCCAGGCTTAATCGCCCAACATCAGTGCCCGACCTCACTAATACTCGTGGCTGAATGGAAGCAAGTCCCCGCAGCAATGTTCCAACATCTAGTGGAAAGCCTTCCCAGAAGAGCAGCAAAGGGGGGACCAACTCCATATTAATGCCCATGATTTTGGAATTAGATGTTCGATGAGCAGGTGTCCACATACTTTTGGTAATGTAGTGCATGTTGGCTGGCTCACAACTCTGCATCCCAAATGGCACCCTATTCCCTATATAGTGCACTATATTCAGAATAACAATGTGCTTTCATCTCAGTCCAAACAATGAGTCATGATCACAACACAACATCCAACCCACATTGTGGAATAGGGAAATTCATAAGATACATTGCCAAGATCTGACACACTCTTTCTGCGTTCCAAATGGCACCCTATTCCCTACTTTTTTTTCCAGTGGCCCTGGTCAAAAGCAGTGCACTATACAGGGAATATGTTGACATTTTGAAAGCACTCTTTAAAACATGGGACTCTGTAATAATCCCATTATGGTAGCAAGGCCGAAGACATTCACAGAAATGCTTGAGGAAGAGACTCTCTCTCTCTCTCTCTCTCTCTCTCTCTCTCTCTCTCTCTCTCTCTCTCTCTCTCTCTCTCTCTCTCTCTCTCTCTCTCTCTCTCTCTCTCAACCTCAAGGATTCCTCTCTACATCAGGGAACACTACACAGATCTACACAACCACAACAAGTACATACTCTGGGCTCTGTGTGCGTGTATATACAGTGTGTGCGTGAATATACAGTGTGTGCATGTATGCCCATGTCTGTCTTAGCGTCTTCTACACTGTGAGACTACGGCAGTGTGGTAGTGTCCATGGTAACAGCTTGATGTGTGTGTCGCCCTCTGTCTGTCGCCCCCCTCAGGTCATATTCTTCATGATAACAGTTTGTGTGTGTTTGTGTGTGTGTGTGCGCGCCTGCGTGCACGTGTGTGTGTGTGTGCATTTGTGCATGTGTGTCTGTGTGTGTGTGTGTTTTCTCTCCCCTCAGGTGATGTACTTCAGCTCTCTCTTCCCCTACGTGGTGTTGATCTGTTTCCTCGTCAGAGGCCTGATGCTCAAAGGATCTGTTGACGGCATCGCTCACATGTTCACCCCAAAGGTACACACACACACACACACACTCCAAACGGTACACACATACACACACACCCCAAAAGGTACGCACCACACCATCCTTCATCTGTGGCTCTGAGAATTACAGCCCCAAAGGTTCATATATTCATTATAAAAGATAACACACACGCTAACCTCAGTCTGACATGCTAACCTCAGTCTGGCACGCTAACCTCAGTCTGACACGCTAACCTCAGTCTGACTCGCTAACCTCAGTCTGACACGCTAACCTCAGTCTGACACGCTAACCTCAGTCTGACATGCTAACCTCAGTCTGACACGCTAACCTCAGTCTGACTCGCTAACCTCAGTCTGACACGCTAACCTCAGTCTGACTCGCTAACCTCAGTCTGACACGCTAACCTCAGTCTGACACGCTAACCTCAGTCTGACACGCTAACCTCAGTCTGACACGCTAACCTCAGTCTGACACGCTAACCTCAGTCTGACACGCTAACCTCAGTCTGACACGCTAACCTCAGTCTGACACGCTAACCTCAGTCTGCACGCTAACCTCAGTCTGCACGCTAACCTCAGTCTGACACGCAACCTCAGTCTGCACGCTAACCTCAGTCTGCACGCTAACCTCAGTGTGACACGTTAACCTCAGTCTGACATGCTAACCTCCTGAGTGGCGCAGTGGTCTAAGGCACTGCATCGCAGTGCTAACTGTGCCACTAGAGATCCTGGTTCGAATCCAGCCTCTGTCGCAGCCGGCCGCGACCGGGAGACTCATGGGCGGCGCACAATTGGCCCAGCGTCGTCCAGGGTAGGGGAGGCAATGGCCGGCAGGGATGTAGCTCAGTTGATAGAGCATGGCATTTGCAACGCCAGGGTTGTGGGTTCGATTCCCACGGGGGGCCAGTATAAAAATATATATATATGTATTCACTAACTGTAAGTCGCTCTGGATAAGAGCGTCTGCTAAATGACTAAAATGTAAATGTAAAATGTAACGTCAGTCTGCACGTTGTGTACCCAAAGGTACGACACAGCCATCCAACGTCCAACACTATCTCTGACTCCATCTCAAACACAGGGCTATGGCTCTCATCACACACTCAGACTAGAGAGCATTGTTACAGAGCTCACATCCTGAGAGGAGAGAAATGTTTCCTGATATGGCAGTGTCTGTTTGTCTGTCTGAACTGGATTCTATGTAGGGGTAGGAAACTCTAGTCGCAGTGCAGTGTTTGTCCTGCAGTATTTTCTCCTCATCCTTGATTTATAATGTGGATTAGGGGATATGCTTTATATAAAGGACACTCAACCATCATTAATTAATGGATTCAGAGCCTCAGTACTGTACCAGATCCTTAATTTACTGTGAGTCGTTAGTATTCACTTTAAGACTGAAAATGTGAAAGTGTGGTTGTTGTCGCCCTCTAAAGGCTGACTGAGGTACTCACGCTTAGTAATGTATTTTTCCTCTGAAGGTATACATTTGACAGAAATGTCAAATTAGAGCGTGATTGTGTGTGGAGCATTAAGTTGTTGACCTTTGCCCCTGACCTCTAACCTCAAACAGGCGGCAGGTAGCCTAGTGGTTAGAGCGTTGGGCCAGTAACCGAAAGGTTGCTGGTTTGAATACATCTGTCGATGTGCCCTTGAGCAAGTCACTTAACCCTAATTTGCTCCAGGGGTGCTGTACTGCTATGGCTGACCCTGTAAAACAACACATTTCTGGTGTATGTGACAATAAAACCTATTTTATTTTTTACCTCTAACGCCAGTTGGAGAAGATGCTGGAGCCCCAGGTTTGGAGGGAGGCAGCCACCCAGGTGTTCTTCGCCCTGGGGTTAGGGTTCGGAGGGGTCATAGCCTTCTCCAGCTACAACAAGCGGGACAACAACTGCCACTTTGACGCAGCGCTGGTCTCCATCATCAACTTCATCACCTCCATCCTGGCTACGCTGGTGGTGTTCGCCGTGCTGGGGTTCAAGGCCAACATCATGAACGAGAAATGTGTTGTGGAGTGAGTATATTTAGCCTGGTCCCAGATCGGTTTGTGCTGTCTTCTGGTCCCAGATCTGTTTGTGCTGTCTTCTGGAGTAAATCTGCTTTGTAATCCTGATTTAATATTATGTGTCGTTGGAGTAAATCTGCTGTCCACTCAGTCGTTCCTCTTGGCTTACGTTTGAATCATTATGGGACAGTTTATGTCTGTTTTGCAGTGCATACTAATTCAAAAAAGCTTAGGCCAGGATTCAATCCAACGCAGGACTAATGACCTGGGCACAGCAATACACTTTTAGACACAATCTACCAGACATTGGCTGAGATGGTGATCTCTGTAAACACTACAGTAAATGACAGTGCACAGGTCGTTAATCTGTTTTTGTTTGAATTCGGATCTCACTCTTGTCAACAGATAACTCAACCAAACTCAAATAGTTTAATCAAACTCAAATAGCTTAACCAATCGCATATTGTCATTGTAAAAAATAGATGAGCTCTTCTTCAGTACTAACCCTAACCCTACCCTCCTCTCTTCTCTCCTCCTGTCTACAGGAGTGCAGAGAAGATCCTAGGTTACCTGAACTCAGGTGTGTTGAGTCCTGAGCTGATCCCTCCCCACATCAACTTCTCTCACCTGTCAGCTGTGGACTATCAGGAGATGTATGGAGTGATCAAGACTGTCAGGGAGGACAGCTTCGATCAGCTAGGACTGGACCCCTGTGTACTGGAGGACGAACTCAACAAGGTATGTTGGCCTGGACCCCTGTATCCTGGAGGACGAACTCAACAAGGTATGTTGGCCTGGACCCCTGTATCCTGGAGGACGAACTCAACAAGGTATGTTGGCCTGGACCCCTGTATCCTGGAGGACGAACTCAACAAGGTATGTTGGCCTGGACCCCTGTATCCTGGAGGACGAACTCAACAAGGTATTTTGGCCTGGACCCCTGTATCCTAGGACGAACTCAACAAGGTATGTTGGCCTGGACCCCTGTACTGGAGGACGAACTCAACAAGGTATTTTGGCCTGGACCCTGTATCCTGGAGGACGAACTCAACAAGGTATGTTGGCCTGGACCCTGTATCCTGGAGGACGAACTCAACAAGGTATGTTGGCCTGGACCACTGTATCCTGGAGGACGAACTCAACAAGGTATGTTGGCCTGGACCCCTGTATCCTGGAGGACGAACTCAACAAGGTATGTTGGCCTGGACCCCTGTATCCTGGAGGACGAACTCAACAAGGTATTTTGGCCTGGACCCCTGTATCCTGGAGGACGAACTCAACAAGGTATTTTGGCCTGGACCACTGTATCCTGGAGGACGAACTCAACAAGGTATGTTGGCCTGGACCCCTGTATCCTGGAGGACGAACTCAACAAGGTATGTTGGCCTGGACCACTGTATCCTGAGCCTAGCATGAAAGTGCATCCTTGTCGCTGTGTGGACTAATATAGTCAAAATGTTTGCCTTGGGGTAAGTTGATCCAATAGCCATGGGGTAAGTTGATCCAATAGCCTTGGGGTAAGTTGATCCAATAGCCATGGGGTAAGTTGATCCAATAGCCATGGGGTAAGTTGATCCAATAGCCTTGGGGTAAGTTGATCCAATAGCCATGGGGTAAGTTGAGCCAATAGCCATGGGGTAAGTTGATCCAATAGCCATGGGGTAAGTTGATCCAATAGCCATGGGGTAAGTTGATCCAATAGCCATGGGGTAAATTGATCCAATAGCCATGGGGTAAGTTGATCCAATAGCCATGGGGTAAATTGATCCAATAGCCTTGGGGTAAGTTGAGCCAATGGTTGAGCCAATGGCAAGTTGAGCAAATGGAAATGTTTTCTTCCTAGGCGTAATGCAAGGCATTATCTCTGGGATAATATGGTAACAACAGGGCCTGGCCGATGTTAAAAGTGTTTTTTTAAAAGTACACAGTGTTTGTTAGGCGTTAAGCCTGTGTAAAAAATGCTTTAAAAAAAAAAAAGTGATTGTGATTGTGTTGAATTGTGTTTGGTAAATTGAGATAGACGTGGTTTTAAAAAGGTAGTGGTAATATTTCAGGGCTTATCTTACCCTGTCCCGCGGCTCAGCTTACCCCATACCCGGGGTAAATTGTGCCAAGAGACCACTTTTTTGGGGCAAGCTATGTTTTAAAACTGTAATGTTTACATGAATTCTGATTATTTCCAGGGATAAACAACATCCTGAAATATATGTAGATATCTTTGTTAGAAAGAATACCCCTTGACGGAGTGATGCTGAATGTAAAAAAATGGCTCAACTTACCCCACTCTCCCCTACATAAAACATCTCTCTTGGTTTTTCTTTCTCTCTCTCTCTCTCTCCAGTCAGTGCAGGGTACAGGCCTGGCCTTCATTGCCTTCACTGAGGCCATGACCCACTTCCCTGCCTCTCCGTTCTGGTCCGTCATGTTCTTCTTCATGCTGATTAACCTGGGGCTGGGGTCCATGATCGGCACCATGACAGGGATCACCACACCTGTACTGGACGCCTTCCCCAAGATACGCAAGGAATTCCTCTGTGGTGAGGCTTCTGTTGATTGGTTGGTTGGTTGATTGGTCGATAGATTGATTCTTCATCAGTCATTAGTCAAAGGTCTGTTGGCATCAGCCAATGGCTGTTGAAAGACACAACTTGTTGAACGCCTTACTTTGCATTAGAGATGTAGTCACATAATCAGCCTGACATCTTTCCTCTCGACTCTTCAAGTTTCATTTGTTTTATTAGTCCTGTGTACAAGCTACGCATGGTATACACCGTCCAACCAAATGCTTCCTGGCAGGTTCCTTCTGGACAATGCAACAACAATAAGAAATAATGAAAGATAAGAATAGGAACATAAAGTAAATGTCTCAGTAGAACAGAATAAACATGTGTGATAAGATTCCGAGAGTCAGTGCAGGTGGTTAGTCCAGTTAAAGTGTTCAGCAGTCTGATGGCTTGTAGATAGAAACTGTCTCTGGCAGTGGAGGCTGCTGAGGGGAGGACGGCTCATAATAATGACTGGAATGGAGCGAATGGAATGGCATCGAACCATGTGTTTGATGTGTTTGATTCCATTCCACCTATTCAGTCGTTACCACGAGCCTGTCTCCCCCAACAACATCCTGTGGTCTCTGGATGGGTGGAAGCACGGTCCCAGTGATGGAGCGCCTTTCGGTCGTGGACGGAGCAATTCCCGTACCAGGCCGTGTTGCAACCGGTCAGGACGCTCTCGATGGTGCAGCGGTGGTATTGGGGAGGACCTGGGGCGGCAATGACGAATTTCTTCAGCCTCTTTAGGAAGTAGAGACGCTGTTGTGCCCTCTTGACAAGAGTGGTGGTGTTGGTCCATGTCAAGTCCTCGGTGATGTGGACGCCAAGGAACTTAAAACTGCTGACTCTCTCTACTGCAGTCCCATTGATGTGGATAGGGGCATGTTCCCTCCTCTACTTCCTGAAGTCAACAATCAACTCCTTTGTTTTGATGACGTTGAGGGAGAGGTTGTTGTCATGACACCACAATGCCAGTTCACTTACCTCCTCCCTATTGGCTGACTCGTCATTGTTGGTTATCAGGCCTACAACCGTGGTGTCATCAGCAAACTTGATGATGCAGTTGGTGTCGTGCGAAGCAACACAGACGTGGGTGAACAGTGAGTACAGCAAAGGGCTGAGGACACACCCCTGGGGGGGGGCCCTGTTTTAAGAGCCAGTGTGGAGGAGGTTTTGTTGCCAATCCTCACATCCTGTGGTATGCCCATCAGGAAATCCAGGATCCAGTTCCAGAGGGTGGTGTCCAGACCCAGGGGCTCTGAGCTTAGTGTCGAGCTTGGAGGGAACAATAGTGTTGAATGCTGAACTGTAGTAAAATGAACAGCATTCTCAAATAGGTGTTCCTCTTGTTTAAATGTGTTAGGGCTGTCTGAATAGCCATGATGGATCTGATGAAACGTGGATCTTCCTCTCTCAGTGGGCCTTCTTTTGTGTTCTGTATGTATGATTATTAATGTTTCCTCCTCCTCCTATCCTCTTCTCAGTTGGTTGTTGCATTGTGGCGTTCTTCTGCGGCCTGCTGTTCGTCCAGCGCTCCGGGAACTACTTTGTGACCATGTTTGACGACTACTCCGCCGGCCTGCCTCTCACTGTGGTGGTCATACTGGAGAATATATCTGTGGCCTGGATCTACGGCACCAAGAGGTACTGGTTACATAACGTGACACGGGCCACTTAAATATTACTTTACAGCAGTGCCACAGAGAAATGGCTTTGTAGATTTGTATCATGGTGAATGTGCTCAGAACTCATGTGTAATCTCTCTCTCTCTCTCTCTCTCTCTCTCTCTCTCTCTCTCTCTCTCTCTCTCTCTCTCTCTCTCTCTCTCTCTCTCAGGTTCATGCAGGACCTAGAGGACATGTTGGGTTTCAGACCCTACTCTTTCTATTTCTATATGTGGAAGTACGTGTCTCCTGCCTGTCTCACCGTGCTCATCGTGGCCACTGTGATAGAGATGGCCGTCAGTCCAGCAGGGTACAACGCCTGGGTAGAGGAACTGGTCAGTGAATCATCTCTCTCATGGTAGCTTCTCTGTCTCGCTCTCTTTTTCTCTCTCTTTCTCACTCCTTCGATCTGCTTTGTATTCAGATGTGCATTTGCTTGCCCCATTTGCTTGCCCTCATGCTACCACTAGAGTGAAAGCACCGCCAGCATTCAAAAGTGACCAAAACATCAGCCAGGAAGCATAGGAACTGAGAAGTGGTCTGTGGTCACCACCTGCAAAACCAGTCCTTTATTGGGGGTGTCTTGCTAATTGCCTATAATTTCCACCTGTTGTCTATTCCATTTGCACAACAGCATGTGACATTTATTGTCAATCAGTGTTGCTTCCTAAGTGGACAGTTTGATTTCTCAGAAGTGTGATTGACTTGGAGTTACATTGTGTTGTTTAAGTGTTCCCTTAATTTTTTTGAGCAGTGTATGTTTTAATTATTTAATAAATTCACTCACTCTCTCCTCTCTCCTCCCTCTTCTTCCTCCTCCCTCTCCTCTCTCCTTCCTCTCGTCTTCCCCCTCCGCTAGGCGTCGGAGAAGTTCCTCTCCTACCCTCCGTGGGCTCTGGGCGTGGCCTACTCCCTCATCATCGCCGCCATGCTTCCTCTCCCCTGTGTCTTCATCGCCCGCCACTTCAACCTGCTCTCTGACGGCTCCAACAAGCTGTCCGTCTCCTACCGTAAAGGCATGACCAAGGACCTCTCTGGCCTGGAGGAGGAGAACGAGTCCCGCTTCATCCTCAGTAAAGGCACCCCCAGCCCCAACCCTTCGCCCATGCCCTCTCACCGCCCCTACCTGGGGCCCGGCGGAGCCCAGGAGATGACCAACACGGCTGGATATGGTACCGGGACACCGACCAAGACGGGTTATCAGAATATTAATTCACCAGAGTCCGTACTATGATCGATCTGACTGATTGAAGCACAAGACACCCTATCTATCAAACACAACTCAGCACAACCCCTCCAGAGAGAGAGAAAGAGAGAAAGAGCACTGCCGGGGGATGTTTTAGCACAACCTAACCCCTTCCACTCCATTCCTCCACTCCCCCCCTCTACTGTTCACCTAGCTGTAAAGCACAGCCCCCCCCCCTACTGTTCACCTAGATGTAAAGCACAGCCCCCCCCCTCTACTGTTCACCTAGATGTAAAGCACAGCCCCCCCTCTCTCTACTGTTCACCTAGCTGTAAAGCACAGCCCCCCCCTCTACTGTTCACCTAGCTGTAAAGCACAGCCCCCCCCTACTGTTCACCTAGCTGTAAAGCACAGCCCCCCCTACTGTTCACCTAGCTGTAAAGCACAGCCCCCCTACTGTTCACCTAGATGTAAAGCACAGCCCCCCTCTACTGTTCACCTAGATGTAAAGCACAGCCCCCTCTCTCTACTGTTCACCTAGCTGTAAAGCACAGCCCCCCCCTACTGTTCACCTAGCTGTAAAGCACAGCCCCCCTACTGTTCACCTAGATGTAAAGCACAGCCCCCCTACTGTTCACCTAGCTGTAAAGCACAGCCCCCCCTACTGTTCACCTAGCTGTAAAGCACAGCCCCCCTACTGTTCACCTAGATGTAAAGCACAGCCCCCCCCCTCTACTGTTCACTTTGCTGTTTATTATTATTATTATTATTATTATTATATATTATTACTGTAAAGCACAGCCCCCTCTTCTCTACTGTTCACCTAGATGTAAAGCACAGCCCCCCCTACTGTTCACCTAGCTGTAAAGCACAGCCCCCTCTGCTGGCCTACTGTTCACCTAGCTGTAAAGCACAGCCCCCCCTACTGTTCACCTAGCTGTAAAGCACAGCCCCCCCTACTGTTCACCTAGCTGTAAAGCACAGCCCCCCCTACTGTTCACCTAGATGTAAAGCACAGCCCCCTACTGTTCACCTAGCTGTAAAGCACAGCCCCCCTTACTGTTCACCTAGCTGTAAAGCACAGCCCCCTCTACTGTTCACCTAGCTGTAAAGCACAGCCCCCCTCTACTGTTCACCTAGCTGTAAAGCACAGCCCCCCCCCCCTACTGTTCACCTAGCTGTAAAGCACAGCCCCCTCTACTGTTCACCTAGCTGTAAAGCACAGCCCCCTACTGTTCACCTAGATGTAAAGCACAGCCCCCCTCTACTGTTCACCTAGCTGTAAAGCACAGCCCCCTCCCCCTACTGTTCACCTAGCTGTAAAGCACAGCCCCCCCTCTACTGTTCACCTAGCTGTAAAGCACAGCCCCCTCCCCCCTACTGTTCACCTAGCTGTAAAGCACAGCCCCCCCCTCTACTGTTCACCTAGCTGTAAAGCACAGCCCCCCCTACTGTTCACCTAGATGTAAAGCACAGCCCCCCCTACTGTTCACCTAGCTGTAAAGCACAGCCCCCCCTACTGTTCACCCTAGCTGTAAGCACAGCCCCCCCTACTGTTCACCTAGCTGTAAAGCACAGCCCCCCCTACTGTTCACCTAGCTGTAAAGCACAGCCCCCTCTACTGTTCACCTAGCTGTAAAGCACAGCCCCCCTACTGTTCACCTAGCTGTAAAGCACAGCCCCCCCTACTGTTCACCTAGCTGTAAAGCACAGCCCCCCCTACTGTTCACCTAGCTGTAAAGCACAGCCCCCCCTCTACTGTTCACCTAGCTGTAAAGCACAGCCCCCCCCTACTGTTCACCTAGCTGTAAAGCACAGCCCCCTACTGTTCACCTAGCTGTAAAGCACACCCCCCCCTCTACTGTTCACCTAGATGTAAAGCACAGCCCCCCCTACTGTTCACCTAGCTGTAAAGCACAGCCCCCCTACTGTTCACCTAGCTGTAAAGCACAGATCCCCCCCATATCTAAGCCTTAACACAAAACAGTAGTTTCATTCTAATCTACAGTGACCTTCCCCACGTTCGCCTACTTAAAACCCCACATCGCCCTAAACCCACTGTCGCCCTAAACCCCACGTCGCCCCTAAACCCCACGTCGCCCCTAAACACCACGTCACCCCTAAACCCCACGTCGCCCCTAAACCCCACGTCGCCCCTGAACCCCACGTCGCCCTAAACCCCACATCGCCCTAAACCCCACATCGCCCCTAAACCCCACATCGCCCTGAACCCCACATCGCCCCTAAACCCCACATCGCCCCTAAACCCCACATCGCCCCTAAACCCCACATCGCCCCTAAACCCCACGTCGCCCCTAAACCCCACGTCGCCCCTAAACCCCACGTCGCCCCTAAACCCCACGTCGCCCCTAAACCCCACGTCGCCCCTAAACCCCACATCGCCCCTGAACCCCACGTCGCCCCTGAACCCCACGTCGCCCCTAAACCCCACGTCGCCCCTAAACCCCACACGTCGCCCCTAAACCCCACGTCGCCCCTAAACCCCACGTCGCCCCTAAACCCCACGTCGCCCCTAAACCCCACGTCGCCCCTAAACCCCACGTCGCCCCTGAACCAAACAAAACATTTCCCCCTAAGAAACCAAGCAGAGCAGAGCCAGTACGGATGTTGATGGCAGTCTTCATTTATCATACATCAGATGAAGAATGAGGCCCCCATTTTTAATTTGGTCTTAGAAGGCAGTATGATTCATCTGAGCACAGATAAGCCAAGCAGCTAGCATTTGATCATCAGGCAGCGTGTGTGTCGTAGTGTGTGTGTACTCCCCAGCCAGCCCAGGTGACCCCAGTATTAGAAATAGAACTGTGTACCCAGGGGAAGCGTGTCCGAGACATTTGCAACCCGCCTTGGCAACGCACCGCCCTGGAGACGAATCCTCCTGTGAGGTCGTGGAGGAAGCCACACACAGGACAGCAGGTCGTTGCGCTTCGTCAACCAGCTGTTACCAAGCCGGGTTGTGTTCATTAGTGAGAAAACGTTTTGGAGCAGAGTGAAACCAGCTGTTACCAAGCCGGGTTGTGTTCATTAGTGAGAAAACGTTTTGGAGCAGAGTGAAACCAGCTGTTACCAAGCCGGGTTGTGTTCATTAGGGAGAAAATGTTTTGCGGCAGAGTAAAACAGGGAAGTGTTACCTAAAAATAAGAGCACAGATTGTCATTTTCCGTTGCAAAACGTTTTGCTATGGTATGCCCTACTGAACACTACCCAGGTGTACCGCCAAGCCATTATATGGGGATTGCTGTTGACCGTTGTTCCAAAATGGATCAATGGGAACTGTAGGGTTAATTAATATTGTACATTCCTCTAATCATCTTCTTCGATAAGCACTCTGATCAATTGATGGCACTAATAATACATTTATTTCTGTGAATTGTCAAGTTTGAAAAAATATATGTTTTATTTTCATGGCTGAAATATTTGTATGATAGTGTGTAATTTGTCTAAATAACTATTATGTGGATATAATGTAGTGTATATTGTAGTGTACAAAATGAAACTCGTTTTTTTGTTGTTGCAATAGCAGACTTGAACCACAGTGTGGCAGTGTTGGCCACCAGAGGAGTACCTGACAGTACCTTTGTGTCTCCTGCCCCTCCCTGAAGACAGTGATGACACACACAGATCACACTGTGGCTCTTCTAAAAATCCATCCTCTCCTTGCCTACTCTCCTTACCACCACTACTTAATTGCTCTGATCTGAAAGAACTGACTAGGGGCTGGATTCAATCCATATCTCCAAAGTAGCCGGAAGATTCACTTTATAGCTTGATTGAAATTTAAAGGCAATGTTCCCGCATTCATGGAGACTGCATTCATGGTAAGCGCATGCATGTTGGTCAATTGGAAATTACCCTAAAATCTTAACGCAGATCTGCGGCGATACTTCCGCGATACAGATTGAATCCAGACCTCGGTGAAAGTACTTTCTAAACAGTGCAGATGAAGGGGAGAAAATCATGAGAGAACAGATTTGTAAGCGAATGAGATCGAGCAAACCTGTTGCTGGCAGCCAACCCAGACATGGTTTATAATGTTGAGACAGGCTTTGGCCAACCCAGACATGGTTTATAATGTTGAGACAGGCTTTGGCCAACCTGTTGCCGTTGCCTGAACAGCATCTCTGTGTCTGTCTGTTAGCCTTTTGTTAAAGTGGTCTTTGTGGAGACATTATGTAGAGTTGTTATGTAGTCTGTAGTTCCAGCCAAGTGAGCACTGTACAGCAGGCAGAGACCCTGGAGTTGAACATCAAGCACTGATCAAACAGAAAACCAGCAACAGAGCATGGCTTGTCTGTCTCTGAAGCAGTGGTCACAACAGGACTTTCACAAAATGCGTTTTCTATTTATTTTAATTTTATTAGATGTGAATTAGGGTTGCAAAAATTCTGGTAACTTTAACAAAGTTCCCATGTTTTCCAGAGGATTCCGGATTCCCTGGTTTTTCTCACTTCATTCCGGGAATCTTTCAACCAGTATTTCGGGAAAACCTGGGAATTTTGGGAAAGTTACCGAAAATGTTGCGACCCTAGAAGTGATAGATCTCTAATGGTGGCAGCCAATACACAATACACAGCACAGGATCTAAAGTGCACAAACACAGAAGGCCTCTAGATTTCAGCAGCGCAGCAGTAAAGCAAACATCTGAAGCACAAAGGACCTGAGAAAACAGAATAGATTATTGCATTGTTTTCCAGCAAATAGAGCACAGCACTTACTCATAGCATTGTATTGGCTTGTGGATCACAGCCAATGGTGGCTAGGGACTAAATGGTAATGTTGGAAGACGAGCACGCACATCACTTAGCTACATTCCCATATTGGCTACAGTCCGTGTATGGGCCAATGTGTACGGCAGGAACTCACAGGCTGTATCACAAATGGAATCCTATTCCCTATACAGTGCATTTGGAATGCAAAAACACAGGAAACCTAACTCTTGCTCCCTTTTAAAAAAGCCACGTTACGGATTGTATAGCACGTAAACAGACTAAAATGGTTAATGAATTAATCATGCTAAATGGTCATAGAGGAAATGATTACCAATTAGAGAGCTAGAATCACTTGAACTATTATTGATGGAGGGAGGCCAGGGGGGGAGGGAGGAGAGAGAGAGAGGGATAGAAAGAAGTAGAGAGAGAGAGAGAGCAAGAGAGATTGAGAGAGAGAGAGAGAGAGATGAGAGAGAATGACCCGGAGCAAAGGAGGTAGAGAGAGAGAGAGAGAGAGAGAGAGAGAGAGAGAGAGATGAGAGGAAGAGAGAGAGGAAGAGAGAGAGGAAGAGCGGAATAGTCTAAAAAGGATTCTAAAAACATGTAGACCTACAAACTGCACAAAAAGTGGAGAGACACAATAATGTGTATATTGCACATTGCCTTTAATAATTAATTTGCCAAAAAGGGTGTTAAATTCCCTAAATCCCTTATTGAGGTAATGCACTGTCAACTCCAGGGCCTGTATGTATTATCACTGTCTCGTTACTACATTAGTACAATAAATTAATCCTGTGTAGACTAACTCAATTTCTCTCAAATTACAGTGAGTGTATTTATCTAACAGTGATAACATGCTTTATTCTGTGAAATATCAATATCTAAACTACAGTACTTTTAAAGGGAAAGTTTAGGATTCTACAACTTGATGTTAGATGATTTCCTCACCCTGAAAGTCGTCTATATGCCCCCATTCACTTCCATTGATTGTTAGCTAGTGGTGGCTAAAGGTAGCTAAAGGTTGTAGTGGCAGTTTAACGAAAACCGACCCGTGGGTTACAGTTTCTCCTGGCCAGAGACTACTTTCAGGGTGAGGAACCATTTATCATCAAGTTGTAAAATCACAAACTTCCCATTTATTCTGTATACTTTCTTCTGTATACCTCTGTAGATGTTGATGTACATTCTGTCAAATTCACAATGAATATATATATCTATCTATACAGTAGGAGTGACAGGGTGAATACTTGAGCTGTATATAATAATTGTATATTTTTAGATATTTTTGTACGTAATGTACCCTTATTGTGTCTGTAGATTTATGATGTAAAGATATTATTAGTGTGAGATTGTTGTTCTCCATCAAAATAACTGGAGAGACTGTACTTTGATGTGTGTGTCTGTGTGCTTGTGTGTGAGTATGCGGTGTGTGTGTGTGTGGTGTGAGTGTCTGTTTCTGTGTACATGTAGATGTCGTTGCTATAACTGGTTGTGTGTTTCTTGATTTCCACCTTCAGTGATTACAATCAAGTAGATATGACTCAGTTGTAATGACTTGAGACCACTGACTTCTATAAGCAATCTATTAGTGTCCTGTGCGTCTTCAGCTGCTCTCTGACTCCACAGAAATGACAACTTGAACGTGGTCAAAAATAGTGTGTGACAATTCATGAGCATTAGTACTGTAACAATCTATATTTTTGTCTTAGACAAAATGAAATAAAAGTTACCACTTTTGTGAACCACGTTATACAGTGTATTTTATTTTACAAATAGATATTTAATTTGAATGTGAGTCTTACCCTGTATGTTCAACGCTTCAGGAAAAGTGTTGTAGAAATCACATTTCTGTTTATCTTTTCAGCCGAGAGACTTGGAGTCTAACACTGTATCTGTCTGTCAACAAGCAGCTTGGAGTCTAACACTGTATCTGTCTGTCAACAAGCAGCTTGGAGTCTAACACTGGATCTGTCTGTCAACAAGCAGCTTGGAGTCTAACACTGGATCTGTCTGTCAACAAGCAGCTTGGAGTCTAACACTGTATCTGCCTGTCAACAAGCAGCTTGGAGTGTAACACTGTATCTGTCTGTCAACAAGCAGCTTGGAGTCTAACACTGTGTCTGTCAACAAGCAGCTTGGAGTCTAACACTGGATCTGTCTGTCAACAAGGATGGAGGGTGCGGGGCAACAGAAGATGAACAGCAGAGGGGCTAAGGACTTCAGAGATGGAGAAAGGGCAGATAAACCGGGGAAAGTTTACGGGACTCCACCCGGAGGGGCAGGTCCCGAGTGGAAAGCCATACCCTCTGCACAAGCCGAAAGCGGGGAGCAGTGGTCCGGTGGCGATCCGCTTGTCGCCGATACCTGGATGTGGTCTTCAAAAGAGCGGCCCGGGCTCTCTTCCAGGTACGGCGACAGCGGCTGACTTCTTCCTCTTGCTCAGGGAAGAGCGGGGGCTGATATCCCAAGGAACACTCGAAGGGCGAGAGGCCAGTGGCAGAGCAGGGAAGGGTGTTACGGGCGTATTCCACCCACACGAGTTGCTGGCTCCAGGTGGTGGGGTTGGCGGAGATGAGGCAACGTAGGGCCGTCTCCAGGTCCTGATTGGCTCGCTCCGACTGGCCGTTATATTGGGGGTGGAAACCAGAGGAGGACAGGCTGGCCGACGACCCAATGAGGGTGCAGAACGCCTTCCAGAACCGGGACGATAACTGGGGACCACGATCGGAGACCATGTCGACCAGAAGACCATGAATCCGGAAGACGTGCTGCACCATGAGCTGAGCCGTCTCCTTGGCTGAGGGTAACTTGGAAAGGGGAATAAAATGGGCGGCTTTAGAAAACCTGTCCACCACCGTCAGGATAGTAGTGTTGCCGTCTGATGGGGGAATCCCAGTAACAAAGTCCAGGGATATATGGGACCAGGGGTGGTGAGGAACAAGGAGTGGTTGAAGAAGTCCAGTCGGAGCTTGCCGCAGAGTCTTATTTTGTGCACACACACCGTGCAGGCGGCGACGAATGCGGAGGCATCTGGCACCATGGAAAGGCCACCAAAGTGTAGTCGGACGAAAGCCAGGGTCCTACGGGAGCCTGGATCAAATCAAATCAAATTTTGTTGGCCACATGCGCCGAATACAACAGGTGCAGACATTACAGTGAAACGCTCACTTACAGCCCTTAACCAACAGTGCAACCAACAGTGCAGGGTACCGGTGCAGAGTCAATGTGCGGGGGCACCGGCTAGTTGAGGTAGTTGAAGTAATATGTACATGTGGGTAGAGAGGATGGCAGGTCAGTCTTGAGGAATGTGCCTATTCCAGGACCGGGGAACGGGCAGAGTCCTGGACAAACATCCGGTTAGCCGGACAGCTGCTAGAGACCACGTGAAGGGAACCTTGGGAGAGGTTAGTGCTGAGAGGGGGGAAGCCAGGATGCTGTAACCCCAGATGAAGCGGAGGTAGAAATTAACAAACCCCAGGAAACGTTGCAGCTGCACTCTGGATGTGGGTTGAGGCCAATCCACCACTGCTCTCACCTTTGTCTGGATCCATCTGTATATGTCCTTCAGCGATGATGTATCCTAGGAAGGAGATGGTGGAGCGATGGAATTCACACTTCTCCGCTTTAACAAAAGCTGGTTCTTCAGGAGATGCTGAAGGACTTGTCGGACGTGTTCTTGAGCTGAACGGGAAAACACAAGGATGTCGTCGATGTAGACAAACACGAACCGGCTCAGCATGTGCCGGAGCACATCGTTGACCAGGGCCTGGAACACAGCGGGAGCGTTGGTTAGTCCGAATGGCATCACCAGGTACTCATAGTGCCCGCTAGCCGTGTTAAAGGCTGTCTTCCACTCATCTCCTTCCCGTATCAGAACCAGATGGTAGGAGTTCCGAAGGTCCAACTTAGATGGTTGCTCCCTGAAGAGGTTCTAAAGCGGAGGAGATGAGTGGTAGAGGGTAACGTTTTTTAACCGTGATGTCATTAAGGCCCCTGTAGTCGATACACGGGCGCAGGGTTTTGTCCTTCTTCTCCACAAAGAAGAACCCTGCGCCGGCGGGAGAGGCCAATGGACCCTGCAGCGGGAGAGTTATCAATGTACTCCATAGCCTTGGTCTCCAGACCCGACAGGGAGTAAAGCCGCCCCCGGGGGGGTGTAGTTCCCGGGAGAAGGTCAATGGCGCAGTCGTAGGGTCGATGCGGAGGGAGAGACGTAGCGCGGGCCTTGTTGAAGACCTCCCGAAGGTCCAGGTACTCCGCGGGAATGGCGAAGAGATCCGAGGCTTCTCTTAAGCCTGCAGTAAGACGGCCCGGGGCAGGCTGGGCCGACTTAAGACAATGAGCATGGCAGAACAGGCTCCAACCCACGATTGAACCAGTAGCTCAGTGACTCTGCTAATAGAGCGCCCATCCAGCGTTCTGATGTCCAAGGTAGCATTGATAAAGCTCTCATCGGCCCCAGAGTCAATGAGCACCCAGAGTGATTTTGCCTGGTCACCCTACAACAGGGTGGCATGGAGAGGGGTGCAAGTAATGGGAGATTGGAAAATCACCGTACGGCTCACCAGAGTACTCGTACCTACTGATGAGCCTGGTCTTTTTAATGGACAGGTGGAAATATAATGTCCTGTAGTCCCGCAATACAGACAGCTCCTGGTGTTCAGTCTACATAAACGTTCATCCGGAGACAATCTAGCCCTTCCCAGTAGCTTGGGCTCGGGAGGAGGCGAGTCGACCGCCCTCTGTGATTCCCGTGAGCACTTGGGTGACATCGGATTCTCTCGGAAATGACTTCGGGGGTTTCCGGGATTCCTTGGAGGCGAGGTGGGAATCGAGGACGAGCGAGGGCGACAGGGAACAGATTCCTTCTACCTCCCACATTCTCGTAGCCGCCCATCGATCCGGATGGTCAAGTCTACGAGGGAGTCGAGGTCCATGGGCAGCTCCCAGGCTGCGAGCTCATCCTTGATCACCTCAGATAATCCGTGAAGGAACATGTCGAACATTGCTTCCGAGTTCCAGGCACTCTCAGCCGCCAACGTGTGAAAATCCACTGCGTAGTCAGCCACACTACGAGAGTCTTGACGTAGCTGGAGCAGTTTACGAGCAGCCTCTCTCCTGGACAACAGAGAATCGAACACCTTCCGTGCCTTCCGCCACGAACTCCTCCAGACTGAGGCAGACGGTGGACTGTTGCTCCCACAACGCCGTAGCCCAGGTGAGTGCCCTCCCAGACATCAGCGTTATGAGGTACGCTATCCTCGAGCAGTCTGAGGGGAATGAAGAAGGCTGCAGCTCGAAGATGAGGGAGCACTGGGAGAGAATGGCCCGGCAGGTTCCAGAATCTCCAGTGTAGTGCTACGAAGGAGGTAAGCGAGTGTTATTGGGACACTAGGGTAGGCTGGGAAGAAGCGCCCTAGTGGCGGGGTTGCTGAGAGTCTGGATAATTACTATTGTGGCTTGATGCCTTGTAGGGAATCCACGGAATTGCTCCAGCAATGTATCGAACGCATGGTCATGGCGTTCTGCCAGGGTATGGAGTCCCTCCATAAGGCATTGAAGTAACTCTTCTTGTCTTCCAATGGTGGCTCCTTGCTGCGAGACAGCGTTGTGGAGCTAGTCTGAGTCTGAGTCTGTGTCTGAGACACAGGAGGAAGACTACAGTTCTCAATAATAATTCATTAGAACACGTGGCAGGCAAAGGGCAGGTCGAGGGCAGGCAGAGGCTCATAATCAGGTCAGAGTCAGGCAGGTACAGGACGACAGGCAGGCTCGGGGTCAGGGCAGGCAGAATGGTCAGAACCGGGAAAACTAGGAAATAAACACTTGAGAAAAGGAAAACGGGAAAGCACCCTGGTAAGACCTGACAAGACAAGACGAACTGGCAACAGACATACAGAGAACACAGGTATAAATGCAAAGAGGATAATGAGGAAGATGAGCAACACCTGGAGGGTGGTGGAGACAAGCACAAAGACAGGTGAATCCGATCAGGATGTGACACCTACAGCAACAGGGAAATGTGAATTATTATGTGGATTATAATTAATGGAGATTTTTTGTAGGGGTTGATACATTTTTCATTAGGGCAAATCAAGTCTGACATTCTAAAGCGGAAATTACAAACTTTAGAAGCCTTTTTGTACCTTGAATACACTACACGTTTGCATTTCCTGCTATGCATGAAGATTCTCAACAATGAAACAAAGCCTTATGTTTGGGGCAAATCCAACACAACACATCACTGAGGAACTGGCTCCATATTTTCAAGCATGGTGGTGGCTGCATTATGACACAGGTATGCTTGACATCGACAAAGACTGGAGAGTTTTTCAGGGTAAAAGGAAACGGAATGGAGCTAAGCACAGGCAAAATCCTAGAGGAAAACCTGCTTCAGTCTGCTTTACACCAGACACTGAGAGATTAATTGACCTTTCAGCAGGACAATAACCTAAAACACAAGGCCAACTCTACACTGGATTTGCTAACCAAGAAGATAGACCAAATACAATGCTATTTCTCTGTAAACAAATTAACAACAGACATTCAGCATGCTTATAGGGAAGGGCACTCAACATGTACTGCACTGACACAAATGACTGATGATTGGTTGAAAGAAATTGATAATAAGATGATTGTGGGACGATTGTGAGCTGTACTGTTAGATTTCAGTGCAGCCTTTGATCTTATTGACCATAACCTGTTGTTGAAAAAACGTATGTGTTATGGCTTTTCAACCTCTGCCATATCGTGGATTCAGAGGTATCTATCTAATAGAACTCAAAGGGTTTTCTTTAATGGAAGCTTCTCTAATGTAAAGTGTGGTGTACCACAGGGCAGCTCTCTAGGCCCTCTAATGTTTTCTATTTTTACCAATGACCTGCCACTGGCATTAAACAAAGCATATGTGTCCATGTATGCTGATGATTCAACCATATACTAATCAGCAACCACAGCTAATGAAGTCACTGAAACCCTTAACAAAGAGGTGCAGTCTGTTTTGGAATGGGTGGCCACTAATAAACTGGTCCTGAACATCTCTAAAACTAAGAGCATTGTATTTGGTTTAAATCATTCCCTAAGTTCTAGACCTCAGCTGAGTCTGGTAATGAATGGTGTGGCTGTTGAACAAGTTGAGGAGACTAAATTACTTGGCGTTACCTTAGATTGCAAACTATCATGGTCAAAACATATAGATTCAATGGTTGTAAAGATGGGGAGAGGTCTGATTATCTGCTTTTTTGAAACCACACTCCAAAAAGCAAGTTCTGCAGGCTCTAGTTTTGTCTAATCTTGATTATTGTCCAGTCGTGTGGTCCAGTGCTGCAAGGAAAGATTTAGTTAAGCTGCAGTTGGCCCAGAACAGAGCAGCACGTCTTGCTCTTCATTGTAATCAGAGGGCTGATATACATACTATGCATGCCAGTCTCTCTTGACTAAGAGTTGAGGAGGGACTGACTGCATCACTTCTTCTTTTTATAAGAAACATGAATGTGTTGAAAATCCCAAATTGTTTGCATAGTCAACTTACACACAGCCCTGACACACACACTTACCCCACCAGACATACAAATTTGTGCATTCAACTTATGATAGCCAGTGGGACAACCACTTTTTTTTTTGGGGGGGTAGAAGGATTACTTTTATACTATTCCAGGTATTCCTTAAAGAGGTAGGGTTTCAAGTGTCTCCAGAAGGTGGTCAGTGACTCCACTGTCCTGGCGTCGTGAGGGAGCTTGTTCCACCATTGGGGTGCCAGAGCAGCGAATAGTTTTGATTGGGCTGAGCGGGAACTGTGCTTCCGTAGAGGTAGGGGGGCTAGCAGGCCAGAGGTGGATGAACGTAGTGCCTTCGTTTGGGTGTAGGGTCTGATCAGAGCCTGAAGGTAAGGAGGTGCCGTTCCCCTCACAGCTCCGTAGGCAAGCACCATGGTTTTGTAGCAGATGTGAGCTTCAACTGGAAGCCAGTGGAGTGTGCGGAGGAGCGGGGTGACATGAGAGAACTTGGGAAGGTTGAACACCAGACGGGCTGCAGCGTTCTGGATAAGTTGTAGGGGTTTAATGGCACAGGCAGGGAGCCCAGCCAACAGCGAGTTGCAGTAATCCAGACGGGAGATGACAAGTGCCTGGATTAGGACCTGTGCCGCTTTCTGTGTAAGGACATGCCACCAGGGGTCTTTTCACAGTCCCCAAATCCAGAACAAATTCAAGAAAGCGTAGCGTATTATATAGAGCCATTATTGCATGGAACTCCGTTCCATCTAATTTTGCTCAAATAAACAGCGAACCTGGTTTCAAAAAACAGATAAATCAACACCTCACTGCACAACGCCTCTCCCCTATTTGACCTAGTTAGTTTGTGTGTATATATTGATATGTAGGCTATGTGTGCCTTTTAAAAAAATTATGTAGTTCTGTCCTTGAGCCGTTCTTGTCTATTAACGTTCTGTATTATGTCATGTTTCATGTTTTGTGTTGACCCCAGGAAGAGTAGCTGCTGCTTTTGCAATGTATAAAATACCAAATACCAAACCCCATCATTACTCTGGTAATTACACCACAATGGTCTGTTATGGTCTAGTCTGGTCTGCCATAAATGGACCCTCTCCTCTTGATCCTCTGGGGTACGGACCCATCCTGTCCTCTGGGGTAAAGACCCATCCTCTCCTCTGGGGTAAAGACCCATCCTCTCCTCTGGGGTAAAGACCCATCCTGTCCTCTGGGGTAAAGACCCATCCTCTCCATCCTTTCAGCTGACTTAGCCCCACTGCCTCTGTCTCTAACTGCCCATGACTGACAAGCCATAGGATGAGATGGGATCCATTCACCAGGCACAGTCATGTCCTGACCAGCACCACACAAACAGACACGCAGGCATTCAAACACACACACACACTTACACACCTCCACCTCCACCAGTCACTACCAGTTGACTGGGAGCAATTAAGGCCTCCACATTGGCCAGTAAGACACAGTGCTCTCTGGTGAAGTATTTAAGAGAATTGGGACAGGAGCGTGGGAGTTTGTGTGTGTGCTTGCGTGCATGCACGTGTGTGTGACTGTGATCGGTGTGATGTGTCCATGACATTAAATATTTACACCTTTTAAAGCAAATATTCTAGTAAGGAATCTAGCATACAAACAACACTGGAGTGGTATCTTGTCTGACTAGAGTTAACAACTGATGGTTTTAATCACCAAACCAAGTGCAGAGTAGAATGTATTTTATTTGGCCGGAAGAGTTGCTGGATTGTTTGACCGACACATAACCGGACGATTGTTCCAGGTCCTAGAGGTTAAAGGTTCCATTCAGACATTTTTTAACTCAATATAAAATCATTTCTGGGAAACAATGAAATACCTTAGTGTGATTGTTTTCAATAAAAATTGTAAAACATTTAAATAAATAGCTTCTTAGCAAAGAGCAATTTCTAAAACATAAATTTGGCTAGGACAGTCTGGGAGTGGTGTGAGTGGGGAGGGGAAAACTCTATCCGATCAAATCAGGCTGGAATTTCAGGCATTCGTTTCAAACTGCTCTTAAACGAAAAGGGCATTGTCGTCATTTTCACAATTTCACACTATTATTCTAACCTCATAGTGTGGAAATATACAATCACCGGCCAGTTTATTAGGTACCCATCTAGTACCGGGTCGGATCCCCCTTTGCCTCCAGAACAGCCTGAATTCTTCGGGACATGGATTCTACAAGGTGTCGGAAACATTCCACAGGGATGTTGGTCCATGCTGACTCGATGGCATTCACGAAGTTTCTGCAGATTGGACGGCAGGTACATTCATGCTGTAAACAGCCCGTTCCATCTCATCCCAAAGATGCTCTATTGGGTTGAGGTCTGGGGACTGCACAGGCCACTCAGGTAATCCAAACTCGCTGTAATGTTCCAGGCAATGTTTTTCCACTCCTCACTTGTCCAGTGTTGGTGATCGGGTGCCCACTGGAGACGCTTATTGTTTTTAGCTGATAGGAGTGGAACCTGGTGTGGTCGTCTGCTGCAATAGCCCATCCGTGACAAGTATAGACGAGTTGTGCGTTCCCAAGATGCCGTTCTGCACACCACTGTCGTACTACGCTGTTATTTGTCTGTTTTTTTTGCCGCCTGTTAGCTTGCACGATTCTTGCCATTCTCCTTCGACCTTTCTCATCAACGAGCCGTTTTCACCCACAGGACTGCCGCTGACAATGTTTTTTTGTTTGTCGCAACATTCTCGGTAAACCCTAGACACTGTCGTGCGTGAAAAGCCCAGGAGGCCGGCTGTTTCTGAGGTACTGGGACTGGCACGCCTGGCACCGACGATCATACCATGCTCAGTCGCTTAGTTCACTCGTTTTGCACATTGTAACGTTCAATCGAACAGTAACTGAATGCCTCGATGCCTGTCTGCCTGCTTTATATAAATGAGCAAGCCACGTGACTTACTGTCTGTAGGAGAAATCCATTTTTGTGAACGTGGTAGTGTACCTAATAAACTGTATTTAAAACACCAAAAAAATCATGTTTTTGACTGCACTGGGCCTTTAAGCCACAATAATAACCTACTCCGTTCTCATTTTCTGCCATCATTGTTCAGAGAAAGAATCACGTACATCTCTTCTCATCTCATCCATCAGGAAAAAAATTATTGAGGGATAGCAGCCATGGATATCCTTCCCTGTTCTACCTGTTTCTCAGCCTATGTCTATCAAGCTTCACGTCACTTCTCTGTAATGGAGGTTGTTTGGAGAACCACGATGAACTAATGAGTAACCTTTAGCCCGAGACCTGAAGACTTGCTTTAGTTCCCGGTGTTAATGCCTAAGCTTTAGCTCTGAGGATTTCCCCCAAAAATGAATGCATTAACTTATGAAATGTTATGGATAATAACCTCATCTAAAGTCCTACAGTGGGGTTTTTATTCAAAGTGAGGTGTGTGAAGTGAGAGAAGGCCCATATAAAGTACTTCCCTGTATCGCTCTGCTGCCCACACCAGCATCACTATGACTTGTATGGAGACCAACTGGGCCCTTGGTCTGGAAGATAGCTGACGTTGAAACAGCAGCAGATGTGAGAATATGACTGATAGCTTACCTCCTTGGCCTGGAAGATAGCTGACGTTGAAACAGCAGCAGATGTGAGAATATGACTGATAGCTTACCTCCTTGGCCTGGAAGATAGCTGACGTTGAAACAGCAGCAGATGTGAGAATATGACTGATAGCTTACCTCCTTGGCCTGGAAGCTAGCTGACGTTGAAACAGCAGCAGATGTGAGAATATGATTGATAGCTTACCTCCTTGGTCTGGAAGATAGCTGACATTGAAACAGCAGCAGATGTGAGAATATGACTCATAGCTCTCCACCCCCACATCCCAATGTCTTCTAGTCCTTCCTAACAGGAAGCGGGACTTTAGAGTGTGAAATTATTTTGTTGCTGCCAAGAGCCTCTTCCTGGATTCTAGATCAGGTAGATGGACAGTGGGAAAATGGGAAGTGGCCTCTTGGCTTCAGATGCAGGACACATGCACACACACACACACTAATTGTCTTGGCTTGGTGCTGTGACCAGGTAAACATCTGGAGGGGAACTTGGGAACCTGCAGAATGGCACATCGTCTTCCGTCATTAACTATGAAGATGGGAATCCCATTAGTGTGTGTGTGTGTGTGTGTGTGTGTGTGTGTGTGTGTGTGTGTGTGTGTGTGTGTGTGTGTGTGTGTGTGTGTGTGTGTGTGTGTGTGTGTGTGTGTGTGTGTGTGTGTGTGTGTGTGTGTGTGTGTGTGTAGGTCACCCTGACTCTCCTCTCACTCTTACAGGGTCATGTCAGTTTCAGGGCTGAGATATCAGACTTTAGGAGTATGGTTTAAAAGCCATGTGCCCTGAGAGCCAGAGAGGAAGGAAGAAGGCTGATGTTGGATGCTTTGTTTCTTTGGCTGCTCTGACACTGTCTGCACTCGGGCAAAACTGAATGAAGGGGGTAAGAGTGCACACATACACACACGCATGCACACACCCACAGACAAACACAGACAGACACACACACAGACAGACACACATACAGACACACACAGACAGACACACAGACAGACACACACAGACAGATACACACACAGACAGACACACACAGACAGACACACAGACAGACACACAGACAGACACAGACAGACAGACAGACACAGACAGACACACAGACACACACAGACAGACACACACAGACAGACAGACAGTAATAAATAAACATAAATATGGGTTGTATTTACAATGGTGTTTGTTCTTCACTGGTTGTCCTTTTCTTGTGGCAACAGATCACAAATCTTTCTGCTGTGATGGCACACTGTGGTATTTCACCCAATAGATATGGGAGTTTATCCAAATTGGATTTGTTTTCGAATTCTTTGTGGGTCTGTGTAATCTGAGGGAAGTATGTGTCTCTAATATGGTCATACATTTGGCAGGAAGTTAGGAAGTGCAGCTCAGTTTCCACCTCATTTTGTGGGCAGTGTGCACATAGCCTGTCTTCTCTTGAGAGCCAGGTCAGCCTACGGCGGCCTTTCTCAATAGCAAGGCTATGCTCACTGAGTCTGCACATAGTCAAAGATTTCCTTAATTTTGGGTCAGTCACGGTGGTCAGGTATTCTGCCACTTTGTACTCTCTGTTTAGGGCCAAATAGAATTCTAGTTTGCTCTGTTTTTTTTGTAAATTCTTTCCAATGTGTCAAGTAACTTTCTTTTTGTAATCTCATGATTTGGTTGTGTTGCTGTCCTGGGGCTCTGTGGGGTCTGTTTGTGTTTGTGAACAGAGCCCCAGGACCAGCTTGCTTAGGGGACTCTTCTCCAGGTTAATCTCTCTGTAGGTGATGGTTTTGTTATGGAAGGTTTGGGAATCGCTTCCTTTTAGGTGGTTGTAGAATTTAACGACTCTTTTCTGGATTTGGATAATTAGCGGATATCGGCCTAATTCTGCTCTGCATGCATTATTTGCTGTTTTACATTGAACACTGAGGATATCTTTGCAGAATTCTGCATGCAGAGTCTCAATTTGTTGTTTGTCCCATTTTGTGAATTCTTGGTTGGTGAGCGGACCCCAGACCTCACAACCATGAAGGGCAATGGGTTCTATAACTGATTCAAGTATTTTTTGCCAGATCCTAATTGGTATGTCGAATTTTATGTTCCTTTTGATGGCACAGAAGGCTCTTCTTGCCTTGTCTCTCAGATCGTTCACAGCTTTGTGGAAGTTACCTGTGGTGCTGATGTTTAGGCCAAGATATGTATAGTTTTTTGTGTGCTCTAGGGCAACGGTGTCTAGATGGAATTTGTTTTGGAACACCATTATTTTTGTCTTACTGAGATTTACTGTCAGGGCCCAGGTCTGCCAGAATCTGTGAAGAAGATCTAGGTGCTGCTGTAGGCCCTCCTTGGTTGGTGACAGAAGCACCAGATCATCAGCAGACAGTAGACATTTGACTTCAGATTCTAGTAGGGTGAGGCCAGGTGCTGCAGACTGTTCTAGTGCCCTCGCCAATTCGTTGATATATATATGTTGAAGAGGGTGGGGCTTAAGCTGCATCCCTGTCTCAACCCCCGGCCCTGTGGAAAGAAATGTGTGTGTTTTTTGCCAATTTTAACAGCACACTTGTTGTTTGTGTACATGGATTTTATAATGTCATATGTTTTTCCCCCAACCCCACTTTCCACCAATTTGTATAGCAGACCCTCATGCCAAATTGAGTCAAAAGCTTTTTTTGAAATCAACAAAGCATGAGAAGCAAGAGCATGACCTTTGTTTTGGTTTGTTTGTTTGTCAGTTAGGGTGTGCAGGGTGACTACGTGGTCTGTCATACGGTCATTTGGTAAAAAGCCAATTTGACACTTGCTCAGTACATTGTTTTCACTGAGGAAATGTACCAGTCTGCTGTTAATGATAATGCAGAGGATTTTCCCAAGGTTTGCTGTTGACGCATATCCCACGGTAGTTATTGGGGTCAAATTTGTCTCCACTTTTGTGGATTGGGGTGATCAGTCCTTGGTTCCAAATATTGGGGAAGATGCCAGAGCTAAGGATGATGTTAAAGAGTTTAAGTATAGCCAATTGGAATTTGTGGTCTGTATATTTTATCATTTTATTGAGAATACCATCAACACCACAGGCCTTTTTGGGTTGGAGGGTTTGTATTTTGTCCTGTAGTTCATTCAATGTAATTGGAGAATCCAATGGGTTCTGGTAGACTTTAATAGTTGATTCGAAGATTTGTATTTGATCAATAATATGTTTTTGCTGTTTGTTCTTTGTTATAGGGCCAAAAATATTGAAGGTGGTTTATCCATACATCTCCGTTTTGGATAGATAGCTCTTCGTGTTGTTGTTTGTTTAGTGTTTTCCAATTTTCCCAGAGGTTCTCTCTCTCTCTCTCTCTCTCTCTCTCTCTCTCTCTCTCTCTCTCTCTCAGTAAAGGGTGTTGGTCTCAGCCTGCTATAAGAGTCACAGATAAACAGGAAAGAGGTTGAAAGGCCTCAGGAAGACAGAGGGGAGAGTGCAGAGACCCACTGGATTCCCTCCGTTCTGAAGTAAACAAACCAGAAACAACCTGTGTCCTTTTCCCTTTATTCATCACTTCCTGGTATTTTAATCAGTGTCAACAGAATGGGGCAATGATGGTTGTCTTCCCACCACCTGGCAAGCAAGTCCCAAATGGCACCCTATTCCATGTCTAGTGCACTACACTTTTGACCGGAGCCCTATGGTTCATGCATATAGTTCAATTATATGGACCGTGGTCAAAAGTAGTGCACTATGTAGGGAACAGGGTGCTGTTTGGGATGCAAACTAGCTGTACAGAGGCAGCACTAGGCTACTGGCTTATCTGTTCTCTTGTTGTGTCCAAATGAGCTGGACTTATTATTAAAGCAATGAATCCTAGGGTCCTAGCCTGGGTGACAGGCATCAATGGATAGGAGAGGGGGCAACAGTGCATGTTAAAACCCTACCTATCGATAGCCAAATTCACAGTACAGTACTGAAATCACGCCTAAGGATCAACATTAACATATTGATCTGAGTCAATCGGACACCTTGATGGAAATACAATAGTTTATCAGATACCATGGTGGTGAATATGAACAAGACGAGACAGGATTTCAAAGGCAATATGCTGTGTAAAGCAGATAGTGTAGCTTCCCTGATGTACGCAGAAAGACCACTTCAATTAAATGAGGAATTTAGGGTCCAGGAAATGAGTTTCTAGACATATAGACGGGTTGGTTGTTTAGCAAAAAAAAACTATGGGGCAAAATAGACGGGGTTGGCTTAGATTTTTGACAACGTGTAAACTGTATTTTGTCTCCAATGTTTATTAAAAACATAAATAAATATATCTATATAAGCACAATGAGCACTTGTTGTCTCTCAAATACAGTTTAGATCGAGCCACCTACAGAGCCTTCAGAAAGTATTCATACCCCTTGACTTATTCCACATTTTGTTGTGTTACAGCCTGAATTCAAAATGGATTAAATTGATTATTTTTCTCACCCATCTACACACAATACCCCAT
Source organism: Coregonus clupeaformis (assembly GCF_020615455.1). Classification (NCBI taxonomy): domain Eukaryota; kingdom Metazoa; phylum Chordata; class Actinopteri; order Salmoniformes; family Salmonidae; genus Coregonus; species Coregonus clupeaformis. The sequence continues at coordinate 48,827,541 of NC_059215.1, read as the reverse complement.
AATGACAACGTGAAAACATGTTTTTAGACATTTTTAGCAAATTTATTGAAAATGAAATACAGAAATATCTCATTTACATAAGTATTCACACGTTAGAATCACCTTTGGCAGCTGTGAGTCTTTCTGGGAAAAGCTCTAAGAGCTTAGCACACCTGGTTTGTACAATATTTGCACATTATTCTTTAAAATATTCTTCAAACTCTGTCAAGTTGGTTGTTGGTCATTGCTAGACAGCAATTCTCAAGTCTTGCCATAGATTTTCAAGCCACTTTAAGTCAAAACTGTAACTAGGCCACTCAGGAAAATTTTATGTTGTGTTGGTGAGCAACTCCAGTGTATATTTGGCCTTGTGTTTTAGTTTATTGTCCTGCTGAAAGGTGAATGTGTCTCCCAGCGTCTGTTGGAAAGCAGACTGAACCAGGCATTACTGTCACGCACTGGCTCTGGGGACTATGTTATGTTGAGCCAGGGTGTGTAAGTCTATGTTTTGTATATCTATGTTGGCCTGAGTGACTCCCAATCAGAGGCAACGAGTGTCAGCTGGTTGTCTCTGATTGGGAGCCATATTTAACTATCGGTCTTTTCACTTTGTGTTGTGGTTTCTTGTTCATTTCGGTTCGTGTTAAACCGTAGACGTCACGTTATCGTTTATTGTTTTGATCGTGTGATCAGTAAAATAAAAGGATATGTTCACTTTCAACGCTGCGCCTTGGTCCTCTCTCGTAGACGATCGGGACAATTTCCTCTCGGATTTTGCCTATGCTTAGCTCTATTCCATTTATTTGTATAAAAATAAAAATACATCTCCCTAGTCCTTGCCGATGACAAGCATACCCATAACATGATGAAGTCACCACCATATATAAAATAAAAATATGAAGAGTGGTACTCAGTGATGTGCTGTGTTGGATTTGCCCCAAACATAACGCTTTTTACTCAGGACATAAAGTGAATTTCTTTGCCACATTATTTGCAGTTTTACTTTAGTGTCTTATTGCAAACAAGATACATGTTTTGGAATATGTGTATTATGTCCAGGCTTCACTCTGCATTTACAGTGGCTTGCGATAGTATTCACCCCCCTTGGCATTTTTCCTATTTTGTTGCCTTTTTTGGGGGTTGTATCATTTGATTTACACAACATGCATCTTTGAAGATGCAAAATATTTTTTATTGTCAAACAAACAAGAAATAAGACAAAAAAACTGAAAACTTGAGCGTGCATAACTATTCCCCCCCAAAAAAAAAAAAAAAATCAATACTTTGTATAGCCAACTTTTGCAGCAATTACAGCTGTAAGTCTCTTGGGGTATGTCTCTATAAGCTTGGCATTTTTCAAGGCAAAACTGCTCCAGCTCCTTCAAGTTGGATGGGTTCCGCTGGTGTACAGCAATCTTTAAGTCATACCACAGATTCTCAATTGGATTGAGGTCTGGGCTTTGACTAGGCCATTCCAAGACATTAAAATGCTTCCCCTTAAACCCCTCGAGTGTTGCTTTAGCATAATGCTTAGGGTCATTGTCCTGCTGGAAGGTGAACCTCCGTCCCAGTCTCAAATCTCTGGAAGACTGAAACAGGTTTCCCTCAAGAATTTCCCTGTATTTAGCGCCATCCATCATTCCTTCAATTCTGACCAGTTTCCCAGTCCCTGCCGATGAAAAACATCACCACACCATGATGCTGCCACCACCATGCTTCACTGTGGGGATGGTGTTCTCGGGGTGATGAGAGGTGTTGGGTTTGCGCCAGACATAGCGTTTACCTTAATGGCCAAAAAGCTCAATTTTAGTCTCATCTGACCAGATTACCTTCTTCCATATGTTTGGGGAGTCTCCCACATGCCTTTTGGTGAACACCAAACGTGTTTGCTTATTTTTTTCTTTAAGCAATGGCTTTTTTCTGGCCACTCTTCCATAAATCCCAGCTCTGTGGAGTGTACGGCTTAAAGTGGTCCTATGGACAGATACTCCAATCTCCGCTGTGGAGCTTTGCAGCTCCTTCAGGGTTATCTTTGGTCTATTTGTTGCCTCTCTGATTAATGCCCTCCTTGCCTGGTCCGTGAGTTTTGGTGGGAAGCCCTCTCTTGGCAGGTTTGTTGTGGTGCCATATTCTTTCAATTTTTTATTAATGGTGCTCCGTGGGATGTTCAAAGTTTCAGATATTTTTTTATAACCCAACCCTGATCTGTACTTCTCCACAACGTTGTCCCTGATCTGTTTGGAGAGCTCCTTGGTCTTCATGGTGCCCCTTGCTTAGTGGTGTTGCAGACTCTGGGGCCTTTCAGAACAGGTGTATATATACTGAGATCATGTGGCAGATCATGTGACACTTAGATTGCACACAGGTGGACTTTATTTAACTAATTATGTGACTTCTGAAGGTAATTGGTTGCACCAGATCTTATTTAGGGGCTTCATAGCAAAGGGGTGAATACATATGCACACACCACTTTTACGTTATTTATTTTTTAGAATTTTTTATTTTTTTCATTTCACTTCACCAATTTGGACTATTTTGTGTATGTCCATTACATGAAATCCAAATAAAAATCCATCTAAATTACAGGTTGTAATGCAACAAAATAGGAAAAACCCCAAGGGGGATGACTACTTTTGCAAGGCACTGTAGGTTAGTATTGTGGAGTACCTACAATGTTGTTGATCCATCCTTAGTTTTCTCCTATCACAGCCATTCAAGTCTGTAACTGATTTTAAAGTCACCATTGGCCTCATGGTGAAATCCCTGAGCGGTTTCCTTCCTCTCCGGCAACTGAGTTAGGAAGGACGCCTGTATCTTTGTAGTGACTGGGTGTATTGATACACCATCCAAAGTGTAATTAATAACTTCACCATGCTCAAAGGGATATTCAATGTCTGCTTTTTTCATTTTTACCCATCTACCAATAGTTGCCCTTCTTTGCGAGGCATTGGAAAACCTCCCTGGGCTTTGTGGTTGAATCTGTGTTTGAAATTCACTGCTCGACTGCGGGCCTTACAGATAATTGTATGTGTGGGGTACAGAGATTAAGTAGTCATTCAAAAATCATGTTAAACACTATTATTGCACACAGAGTGAGTCCATGCAACTTATTATGTGACTTGTTAAGCAAATATTTTTGTCCTGAACTTATTTAGGCTTGCCATAACAAAAGGGTTGAATATTTATTGACTCATGACATTTCAGCGTTTCAGTTGTAATTAATTTCTAAAAACATAATTCCACTTTAACATTATGGGTTATTGTGTGTAGGCCAGTGACACAAAATCTCAATTTAATCCATTTTTGATTCAGGCTGCAACACAACAAAATGTGAGAAAAGTCAAGGGGTGTGAATACTTTCTGAAGGCGCTGTACATCGTTACGGTTGTTAGTTAGCTAGCTAGTGAAGTTTAGCCATATTAGCATAGACGTGACATCAGTCAAAACACCTCAAAATAAGACATGGTATCAAGATCAAGATAAAAAAAAACTAGCTGTAACTAGCCACCTACGATTCCAGACAAGGCAGCTTCATAGTCATTGTTTCTAGCTATCTGGCCACCCAGAATCACAACAACACAACGCCTTCTGCCATACGGAAGCGTGCACACGATTCCTCAGCCAGCCTACCTGGGGAAGGAAGGTCTCATCACTAATTCAACATCCACTTAGTGGTTCACACTCCGCAGTTAGACAGTCAAAGGGAATGATTGGACCTAGACAATTAGCACAGAAAATGTATGCTTTTATGTCTTCCTCCCCATTGATTTTACAAGTGGAAAGACTTTTGCAACTGGTGTTTTACATAAGTAATGAACAAGATCCAAGCAATCAGTGGGTTGTATGATAATGTTCCTCCATTTGAAGAGAGCGAGGTAAAAAATTGTTAAATTAATATTCTTGACATCCTGTTGTTCATCAATATCTAGGCTCTCAATGACTCCACTCTGGTAACATTTCTTTATCTGAGCTTTTTAAATGTGTCTGACTGTGTCCGCAATGGAATGTATTTAAATGGACACTAAGTTCCAATGTCCACATTAGCATACCACTTATCCTACTCAGAATGCACGCCCAGTACACGCTAGTGTGGTTAGCAGAACTAAAACAGTCCCATAGCTTGAACGTGGAAGTAAATGGACTTACTAATGGGATGTTATTATTCCCTGAATCTTCAGATAGACAATGACAGGCAAAGCGCTTCTCAGAAGACGACCATCCGTTCCTTTTTAAGATGAATAATCTAAACGTTAAAGCGGCAATCAGCTGTTTAATCAATAACAAAGCGTTCACTGGGCCCGTTTAGGTAAAAAGCTGAGGGATGGGGCTGGAGAAATGTAACCACTCTAAAATTCCTAGACAAAGCTATGGATGCCAGGACTGACCGTGCATGATATCAACATGGAGGGTCAGTCAGGGCATTTTTTTTTGGGGGGTACATAGTGTTTGTTTACATTTACTTAGTTTACAAACATTAGACTAAAACAAGCTTCTATTTTGGGTTCTGATGGAGGATGACAGTTGAACTAAAGCTCACGAGGCATTTATAAATAATATTCTTCAAGAATCATTGGGTATAAATCATTCATTTATAAGTCCACGAATGGATGTAGCAACTGCTGATTGCCCCTGTAAGAGAGGCACTGTCTGTCTGAAGTTATCCGTCCCTGTATCTTTCAGAGTTATTTTAATAGAGCTCCAGTTGACTCATGGCAAGATATACAGATATATAACTATGCGTTGATAATGTCAGTCACATGCACAGGATACAGCATCGTGTACACAGTAGAATTATATATATATATATATTTTTTTAAAGAGTCGAAAAAACATAATGAGTACTAAAGAGCACTGTGAGTTATTAGTTGATAATGTGACTAGTCAACAACATACTTTTAAGTGTACAATGGGTCAAAAGTCCACCTATGGTGCCGATGACTGTGGGGCTGCAGTGAAGGCTAGGTGTCAGCTAATGAGCCAGGAGATGTGTTTATCCCTGGCTAGCTAAGTGGCGGCAGACAGACTTTATGCTACAGTACACTGCTAATAAAACCAGAGGCCATGGACAAACTGAACCAGACATGTTGATCAGCCTGACTCAGCCAAAAGGAAGCACCATGTTGTGGTACACCATTATCTCCCTCCATTCATTTTAAGCAAATATCATTACTGATGAAACTATTATACAGTGAACAGTTATACCTTCAGCTGAACATGGTAAACTCACACAGAGTTAGCCAAAGTAGACCTAAATAGGAGTCAATAATGCGTCTCGGTTGCTTTGTTAGGCCCAGTTCTCTAAAGGAGAGAGCGAGACGCCACTACGGTCTGTTTTCTTTAGTTTGGCTGTAATGGATCGGACACTTTCCCATGACTGAATACCCAGTCCAGAAGATTCAGGTGTTGAGACCGGACATTACAATTAAAAGTAGAGCCTGGAGAATATGGCCAACTGGACACAGAAACATGGAGGAGACAGAGACACAGAGGAGACAGAGACACGGATGAGACAGAGACACGGATGAGACAGAGACACGGATGAGACAGAGACACAGAGGAGACAGAGACACGGATGAGACAGAGACACAGGAGACAGAGACAAGGAGTAGACAGACGCGGATGAGACAGAGACACGGAGGAGACAGAGACATAGAAGAGACAGAGACACCGATGAGACAGAGACATGGAGGAGACAGAGACACGGAGGAGACAGACACATGGAGGAGACAGAGACATAGAGGGGGCAGATATATGGATAAGACACAGAGGAGACAGAGACACGGATGAGACAGAGACACGGAGGAGACAGAGACATAGAGGAGACAGAGACATGGAGGAGCAGGGTCACGGAGGAGGCAGAGACACGGAGGAGGCAGAGACACGGAGGAGACAGAGACACAGAGGAGACAGAGACACGGAGGAGACAGAAACATTGAGGAGACAGAGACACGGAGGAGTCAGAGACACGTAGGAGGCAGAGTCAAGGAGGAGGAAGAGACACGGAGGAGACAGAGACACGGAGGAGACAGAGACACGGAGGAGACAGAGACATGGAGGAGACAAAGATATGGATGAGACAGAGGATGGAGTAGACAGAGATATGGAGGAGACAGAGACATGGAGGAGACAGAGATATGGATGTGACAGAGACATGGAGGAGACAGGGACACAGAGGAGACAGAGACACAGAGGAGTCAGAGACACGGAGGAGACAGAGACATAGAGGAGACAGAGACACAGAGGAGACACAGATGAGACGGAGACATGGAGGAGGCAGAGATAGAGGAGACAGAGATATGGAGGAGACAGAGACATGGAGGAGACAGAGATATGGATGAGACAGAGACATGGAGGAGAAGGAGACATGGAGGAGACAGAGATACAGAGGAGACAGAGATATGGATGAGACAGAGATATGGATGAGACAGAGACACAGAGGAGACAGAGACATAGAGGAGACAGAGACACCGATGAGACAGAGACATGGAGACAAAGACATGGAGGAGACAGAGACACGGAGGAGACAGAGACACGGAGGAGGCAGAGACACGGAGGAGGCAGAGACACGGAGGAGACAGAGACATGGAGGAGACAGAAACACAGAGGAGAGAGAGATATGGATGAGACAGAGAAATGGAGGAGACAGAGATATGGATGAGACAGAGACATGGATGAGACAGAGACACAGGGGAGACAGAGACACGGAGGAGACAGAGACACGGATGAGACAGAGACACAGAGGAGACAGAGACACGGAGGAGACAGAGGATGGAGGAGACAGAGACATGGAGGAGACAGAGATATGGATGAGACAGAGACACAGAGGAGACAGAGATATGGATGAGACAGAGACACAGAAGAGACAGAGATACGGATGCGACTGAGACATAGAGGAGACAGAGACATAGAGGAGACAGAGACACAGAGGAGACAGAGACATAGAGGAGGCAGAGACACAGAGGAGACAGAGACATAGAGGAGACAGAGACACAGAGGAGACAGAGACATAGAGGAGACAGAGACACAGAGGAGACAGAGACATAGAGGAGACAAAGACACAGAGGAGACAGAGATATGGAGGGGACAGAGACATAGAGGAGACAGAGACACTGAGAAGACAGAGACATAGAGGAGACAAATATATGGATGAGACAGAGGATGGAGGAGACAGAGACACAGAGGAGACAGAGATATGGATGAGACAGAGACACAGAGGAGACAGAGATGGAGGAGACAGAGACATGGAGGTGGCAGAGATATGGATGAGACAGAGACATGGAGGAGACAGAGACACAGAGGAGACAGAGATATGGATGAGACAGAGACACAGAGGAGACAGAGACATGGAGTAGACATAGACGTAGAGGTGGCAGAGATATGGATGAGACAGAGAAATGGAGGAGACAGAGATATGGATGAGACAGAGATTTTTTTCCTCGTCAATCTACACACAATACCCCATAATGACAAAGCAAAACAGTTTTTGTTTGTTTTTTTTGTGTGCAAAAAAACTACTGAAATATCATATTTACATAAGTATTCAGACCCTTTACTCAGTACTTTGTTGAAGTACCTTTGGCAGCGATTACAGCCTCGAGTCTTCTTGGGTATGAGTCTTCCATGGTTGTCTTATCATATCAGAGACTGAAACTGGCTTGGGCCTTTTGTTTCTATCTTCAAACACAGTGAAAAGAGCCAGGGTTGAACAGAGTTTAAACTAAACATGAGTGTTTTTGCAAGATAAGGATTGATTGATTGTACTACTCTGAACTTAATGAAAGTCGGATTTAGTCGCCCTCAGAGACAAAGGAAGTGGGCAGAGCAATAAAAGAGCGGGAAACTGAAGAGGGCACTATATAAGATGGAGGGAGAGAGTAAGAGGGGGTTCCAATCTGCAGATTGACCTGGCTTTGTTAAATTAAAAATAAAGTCATTCTTGATGCAACAAAAACTCTGTAAGACCTTTGATTTTTAATAAAGTATAGTGGTTATTTTCCACAACAGTGCTTAGGGTCGTTGTCCTGTTGGAAGGTGAACCTTCAACCCAGTATGAGGTCATGAGCGCTCTGGAGCAGCTTTTCATCAAGGATCTCTCTGTACTTTGCTCTGTTCATCTCCCACGATTGTCTTGGTGGTTCCAAACTTCTTCCATTTAAGTATGATGGAGGCCACTGTGTTCATAAGGACCTTCAATGCTGCAGACATTTTTTGGTACCCTTCCCCAGATCTGTGCTTCGACACAATCCTGTCTCTGAGCTCTACGGACAATTCCTTCGACCTCATGGTTTGGTTTTTGCTCTGACATGCACTGTCAATTGTGGGACCTTATATACACAGGTGTGTGCCTTTCCAAATTATGTCCAATCAATTGAATTTACCACAGGTGGACTCCAATGAAGTTGTAGAAACATCTCAAGGATGATCAATGGAAACAGGATGCATCTGAGCTCAATTTCGAGTCTCATAGCAAAGGGTCTGAATACTTATGTAAAACTTTAAAAAAAAATATATATATATATATATATATATATATATATATATATATATATATATATAAATTTGTAAACAATAAAAAAAAAGGCTGTAATGTAACAAAATGGCTGTAACATAACAAAATGTGGAAAATGTCAAGGGGTCTGAATACTTTCCGAATGCACTGTATAGTAAGCCGATTTGGACTGAGGAGAAGTATGTGCCTGTGGGGTTGTGTGTGTCTGCGTATTGTAAGGTCATGCTGAATGTTTTTGGATCAATATTAGCTGGATACAGACTTCTGGGTGTCTGCTTGCTGCAGTTGTTGTCCAAGGCACAGATCTGGGGAAGGGTACCAAAACATTTCCGCAGCATTGAAGGTCCCCAAGAACACATTGGCCTCCATCATTCTTAAATGGAAGAAGTTTGGAACCACCAAGACTCTTCTTAGAGCTGGCTGCCCGGCCAAACTGAGCAATCGGGGGAGAAGGGCCTTGGTCAGGGAGGTGACCAAGAACCCGATGGTCACTCTAACAGAGCTCTAGAGTTCCTCTGTGGGGATGGGAGAACCTTCCAGAAGGACAACCACCTCTGCAGCACTCCACCAATCAGGCCTTTATGGTAGAGTGGCCAGAAGGAAGCCACTCATCAGTAAAAGGCACATGACAGCCCGCTTGGAGTTTGCCAAAAGGCACCTAAAGACTCTCAGACCATGAGAAACACGATTCTCTGGTCTGATGAAACTCTTCGGCCTGAATGCCAAGCGTCACGTCTGGAGGAAACATGGCACCATTCTTACAGTGAAGCATGGTCGTGGCAGCATCATGTGGTGTGGATGTTTTTCAGCAGCAGGGACTGGGAGACTTGTCAGGATCGAGGCAAAGACTAACGGAGCAAAGTACAGAGAGATCCTTGATGAAAACCTGCTCCAGAGTGCTCAGGACCTCAGACTGGGGCGTATGTTAACCTTCCCACAGGACAACGACCCTAAGCACACAGCCAAGACAACGCAGCAGTGGCTTCGGGACAAGTCTCTGAATGTCCTTGAGTGGCCCAGCCAGAGCCCGGACTTGAACCCGATCGAACAATTCTGGAGAGACCTGAAAATAGCTGTGCAGCATTGCTCCCCATCCAACCTAACAGAGCTTGAGAGGATCTGCAGAGAAGAATTGAAGAAACTCCCCAAATACAGGTGTGCCAAGCTTGTAGTGTCATACCCAAGAAGACTCAATGCTGTAATCGCTGCCAAAGGTGCTTCAACAGAGTACTAGGTAAAGGGTCTGAATACTTATGTAAATGTGATGTTTCATTTTCTTCGTTTTTTTTGTTAGCAAACATTTCTAAAAACCTGTTTTTGCTTTGTCATTATGGGCTATTGTGTGTAGATTGATGAGGGAAAAAGCAATTAAATCCATTTTAGAATAAGGCTGTAACGTCAAGGGGTCTGAATACTTTCCGAAGGCACTGTATGTCAAATCAAATTGAAATGAAATTAGTCTGCAGAAATGAAGGCTACAGCACTACAATATTAATGTACTGCACCTGTACGATTCTTGTGCGATTCTTAAGACATTTCAAGATATCTGTTAATTGCATGTAGGCTGCTGCTGCCCTCTCTTCAGTGATGACAAGGATCAGATGAAAAAATCGAAAGGTTAAACACCTTTCTCTCTTTCTCTCTGTCCACAAGCAACCGGCCATATTTGATTGACACTCAAGCCTCTGCCTTGTTTTGAAAAGGCTCCTAACAGTTAAGGAATCAAACAGGTGTTCAGCTTCCAGATGTCACCAAAATGACCTATGACTCTAAAGCAGCCTACTCCTGGATGCCTTGACAACGACTGACTGATGACTGTCCGTGATGGGGCCAGATTTCCACAGCTCTCCAATTCTTGGGCAAATGGCTAAAGGCTGTTGGCTCTCCAAATAGGGGGATGATGCTTGATGCTTGATGACTGTGTTGATGAGGGGAGAGGAAAGGAAAAAACAAAGCCCTGAAGCCATGTCACCATGGTAACCACTGTCTGTTGTTATTCCATCCTCTCTTCTGTTCAGTTGTAATGTAGAGGTGAAGAATTGTTGGAATGGAATAGGGGTGGCGAGAAGAGGAACAGACTACTGATTGGCCAGGGCATGGAGGCATGGAGGAGAGGAGACCCGTGTTCAAATACTATTTGAGGGCCTCCCGAGTGGCGCAGCGGTCTAAGGCACTGCATCGCCAGTGCTTGAGGCGTCACTACAGACCCGGGTTCGATCCCAGGCTGTGTCACAACCGACCGGGAGGCCCACGAGGTGGCGCAAAATTGGCCCAGCGTCGTCCGGGTTAGGGGAGGGTTTGGCTGGCCGGGATTTCCTTGTCCCATCACGTTGTAGCGACTCCGTGTGTCGGGCCGGGTGCCTGCAATCTGACTTTGGTCGCCAGCTGTACAGTGTTTCCTCCGACACATTGATGTGGCTGGCTTACGGGTTAAGCGAGCAGTGTGTCAAGAAGCAGTGCGGCTTGGCAGGGTCATGTTTCGGAGGATGCATGGCTCTTGACCTTCGCCTCTCCCGAGTCCGTAGGGGAGTTGTAGGGATGGGACAAGACTGTAACTACCAATTGGATATCGCTAAAAAAATTACTTTATCTGGGCTTGACTATTCAATGGAACAAATAGAATAGTCACAAAGAGTGCAAACCCCACCCTCTGGCACTCCAGGCAGTTTAGAGCGACCGCTAAACGTATCTGAAAGATTTCAAATAGTAATTTAACCCAGGTTTGCGCTTCATTTAATTTCCTGGCATCAGATCCAGAATCCTGCAGGTGGTTGACATACACTATCTGACCAAAAGTATATGGACACCTGCTCATCGAACATCTAATTCCAAAATCATGGGCATTAACATGGGGTTGGTCCCCCCTTTGCTGCTATAACAGCCTCCACTCTTCTGGGAAGGCTTTCCACATGATGTTGGAACATTGCTGCGGGGACTTGCTTCCATTCAGCCACAAGAGCATTAGTGAGGTCGGGCACTGATGTTGGGCGATTAGGCCTGGCTCGCAGTCGGAGTTCCAATTCATCCCAAAGGTGTTTGATGGGGTTGAGTTTAGGGCTCTGTGCATGCCAGTCAAGTTCTTCCACACCAATCTCAACAAACCATTTCTGTATGGACCTAGCTTTGTGCACGGGGGCATTGTCATTCTGAAACAGGAAAGGCCTTCTCCAAACTGTTGCCACAAATTTGGAAGCACAGAATCGTCTAGAATGTAATTGTATGCTGTAAGATTTCCCTTCACTGGAACTAAGGGGCCTAGCCTGAACCATGAAAAACTGCCCCAGACCATTATTCCTCCTTCATCAAACTTTACAGTTAGCACTATGCATTGGGGCAGGTAGCGTTCTCCTGGCATCCGCCAAACCCAGATTTGTCCGTCGGACTGCCAGATGGTGAAGCGTGATTCATCCCTCCAAAGAACCCGTTTCCACTGCTCCAGAGTCCAATGGCGGCGAGATTTACACCACTCCAGTCGACGCTTGGCATTGCAGTCAACTCACCATGGTGATCTTAGGCTAGTGTGCGGCTCCTTCGCCATGGAAACCCATTTCATGAAGCTCCCGACGAACAGTTCTTGTGCTGACGTTGCTTCCAGAGGCAATTTGGAACTCTGTAGTGAATGTTGCAACCGAGGACAGACGACTTTTATGCGCTTCAGCAGTCAGCGGTCCTGTTCTGTGAGCTTGTGTGGCCTACCACTTTGCCGCGGAGACGTTGTTGCTCCTAGACGTTTCCACTTCACAATAACAACACTTAAAGTTGACCAGGCAGCTCTAGCAGGGCAGAAATGTGACGAAATGACTTGTTGGAAAGGTGGCATCCTGTGACGGTGCCACGTTGAAAGTCACTGAGCTCCTCAGTATGGGCCATTCTACTGCCAATGTTTGTCTATGGAGATTGCATGGCTGTGTGCTCGATTTTATACATCTGTCAGCAAAGGGTGTTGCTGAAATAGCCGAATCCACTAATTTGATGGGGCGTCCACATACCTTTGCATATATTGTGTATTAACTTGTACAAAACATAAATTAGCTCAAACAGGTTGCTGAATCCAAGTAGTCTACTGAGTCAGATGAAAAGGATGGGAATGCAATGAAATTATTTGATTCTAAGTAGTGCCCACATTTTTTGTTAAATAATAAACACAAAACAGTATTCCACTGTCTCTCTTCCTTACTGTGTGCTGTTTGTTCCTCTATGAAAGCAACAATGGAGGGAATAAATGGTCAACTTGGGCTCTGGCCAAAAGTAGTGCAGTATATTGGTGCTATTTGGGACGTACACACGGTTTGACAGCCATGACAAAGACAACGGATGGATTGTCTGTCTTAACTGCAGGACAGAAAGAGAGAGAAAGAGAGAGAGAAACATTTTAAATGTCTTTATTCTTTTGGAACTTGTCTGAGTGTAATATTTACTGTTCACTTTCTATTATTTATTTCACTTTTGTTTATCTATTTCACTTGCTTTGACAATGTAAACATATGTTTCCCATGCCAATAAAGCCCTTTGAATTGAATTGAATTGAGCGAGAGAGGGGGGGGGTGGAGAGGCAGTGAGAGAGAGACAGAGAGACAGAGAGAGACAGAGAGAGACAGAGAGACAGAGAGACAGAGAGAGACAGAGAGAGACAGAGAGAGAGAGAGAGAGACAGAGAGAGACAGACAGACAGAGAGACAGAGAGAGACAGAGAGAGAGAGAGACAGAGAGAGACAGAGAGAGACAGAGAGAGACAGAGAGACAGAGAGGAAAGAAAGAAAGGAGAGACAGAGAGACAGAGAGACAGAGAGACAGATGGACAGGAAAGAAAGAAAGGAGAGAAAAAGAGAGAGCGAGAGACCTCACCCTACTAGAATCTGAAGTCAAATGTCTACTGTTTGCTGATGATCTGGTGCTTCTGTCACCAACCAAGGAGGGCCTACAGCAGCACCTAGATCTTCTGCACAGATTCTGTCAGACCTGGGCCCTAACAGTAAATCTCAGTAAGACGAAAATTAATTATGGTGTTCCAATAAAGATCAAGTTGCCAGGAGTCAGGACCACAAAATACAAATTCCATCTAGACACAATTGCCCTAGAACACACAAAAAACGATACCTTCCTCGGCCTAAACATCAGCACCACAGGTAACTTCCACAAAGCTGTGAATGATCTGAGAGACAAGGCAAGAAGGGCCTTCTATGCCATCAAAACTAACATAAAATTCGACATACCAATTACGATCTGGCAAAAAAATCTTGAATCAGCTATAGAACCCATTGCCCTTCATGGTTGTGAGGTCTGGGGTCCACTCACCAACCAATAATTCACAGAATGGGACAAACACCAAATTGAGACTCTGCATGCAGAATTCTGCAAAAACATCCTCCGTATACAACGTAAAACACCAAATAATGCATGCAGAGCAGAATTAGGAAGATACCCGCTAATTATCAAAATCCAGAAAAGAGACGTTAAATTCTACAACCACCTAAAAGGAAGCGATTCCCAAACCTTCCATAACAAAGCCATCACCTACAGAGAGATGAACTTGGAGAAGAGTCCCCTGAGCAAGCTGGTCCTGGGGCTCTGTTCACAAACACAAACAGACCCCACAGAGCCCCAGGATCAATTTCAAATCAAATGTTATTTGTCACACGCTTCCTAAACAACAGGTTTAGACTGACAGTGAAACATTTACTTACGGGCCCTTCCCAACAATGATGAGATCAACATTGTTTAACAAAAATAACACAAGGAATAAATACACAATGAGTAATGATAACTTGGCTATATACACGGAGTACCAGTACCGAGTCGATGTACCAGGGATAGGAGGTAATTGAGGTAGATATGTACATATAGGTAGGGATAAAGTGACTAGGCAACAGGACAGATAATAAACAGTAACAGCAACATATGTGATGAGACAAAAGAGATCAATTCAAATAGTTTACCATATGCACAAAAAGCTTATTTCTCTCAAATTTGGTGCAGAAATGTGTTTACATCCCTGTTAGAGAGCATTTCTCCTTTGCCAAGATAATCCATCCACCTGACAGGTGTGGCATATCAAGAAGCTGATTAAACAGCATGATCATTACACATATGCACCTTGTGCTGGGGACCATAAAAGGCCACTCTTAAATGTGCAGTTTTGTCAGACAACACAATGTCACAGATGTCTCAAGTTTTGAGGGAGTGTCCAATTGGCATGCTGACTGCAGGAATGTCCACCAGAGCTGTTGCCAGAGAACACAAGTCTTCAGGTCAGGACTTGAACCAAAAGTGAAGGTGTAAGGATGCAAAGTGAGAGTGGTCCTCTGTAGCTCAGCTGGTACAGCACGGCGCTTGTAACGCCAAGGTAGTGTGTTCGATCCCCGGGACCACCCATACACAAAAATGTATGCACGCATGACTGTAAGTCGCTTTGGATAAAAGCGTCTGCTAAATGGCATATTATTATGAATACACACACACAGGGGTGCCCACACACACAGTATTGTACAGCTAACCTTGTGGGGACACACAACTCAGTCCCATTCAAATCCTAACCCTAACCTTTAACGTAATTCTAACCCTAACACTAATTCTAACCTTAACCCTAAACCCCCTAAAAATGTGACCTTGTGGGGACCAACAAAATGTCCCCAGTTGGTAAAATGTTTGTTCGTTTACTATTCTTGTGGGGACTTCTGGTCCCCACAAGAATAGTTAAACACGTCCACGCGCGCGCGCACACGCACGCACGCACGCACACACACACACACGGTCCTCTGTAGCTCAGCTGGTAGAGCACGGCGCTTGTAACGCCAAGGTAGTGGGTTTGATCCCCGGGACCCCATACACAAAAAAATAAAATAATAATAATAATAAAATAATGTATGCACGCATGACTGTAAGTCGCTTTGGATAAAAGCGTCTGCTAAATGGCATATTATTACACACACACACACACACACACACACACACACACACACACACACACACACCCATGATATGAAGATGTCTGTAGTCTTCCAGGGGTTAAACCCATCTGGCCACTCTCGTGACCCGGCTGTGACTGGGGCTGCGTGCAGAATGGATGAGCACTTCTCCATGGAAACTGTGTTCGATATCGCCATGACAACCCCCTTTGGGAAGGGGGTCGGGGAAGGTTGGGGGGGGTTAAAAATACGACAACAACAAATTAGGAAAAACATTGAATGATATGAAAGCGAGTAATAAGGGATGACATGCAGAATCCCCCTGAGAGGCTGAGTCCCATATAGCACCTAATTCCCTATATGGTAGGGGAGATCGGGGTTAGTTGGGTCACGGGTTGGTTGTCACAGTGCTAATTAGGTTACAATGTGTGAATTATTTGAAAGAACAATTCACATGACATAACATTGAGGGAGATCTATGTGTTTTTCTAAGGTGAAAGTAAAAAATATATTATTATTATTATTATTATTATTAATATTCATTACACTTTCGTATAGCTTTTATTACATAAAGAATCTCAAAGCACTCCAAATCGGAAAAGTGCAATTTTGAAAAACTAAAATAAATAGTTCAATAGATGGACGATCATGGGAGGCAGAGTAGTTCATTCATGGCTTGAACAGTCGGGCTTAAACACTCTTTTCACGACACTTCGATACAAAGGGATTTTCGTAGCAGGTTAGGAGAGCATTTTCGCTAAACCCTAACCCTTTTCCTAACCTTAACCTCAGTGTCCTAACCTGCTATGTTAATTCTCCAAACCTGCTACGATAAAGTCACTTTGGTATCGAAGTGGCATGAAAAGTGTTGCCCCTGAAGAGTCAGCGCCAGGATGAAGGCTAGAGAAGAAGCATATACTATATTATTTTTATTTTATTATTGTTTTATTTTTTCATAGGAGGTAGATCAGCTTTAATATTGCAGACAGGTTGTAACTTCCATCAATATAATTGTCTGCATCACTTCCAATCCCCCATATGTTTTTTTCCCGCAAATATATATATATATATATATACATACATACATACATACATACATACATACATACACATAGATACATATAAATACATACAGTTGAAGTCGGAAGTTTATATACACAGGTTGGAGTCATTAAAACTTGTTTTTCAACCACTCCACAAATTTCTTGTTAACAAACTATAGTTTTGGCAAGTCGGTTAGGACATCTACTTTGTGCATGACACAGGTAATTTTTCTAACAATTGTTTACAGACAGATTATTTCACTTATAATTCACTGTATCACAATTCCAGTGGGTCAGAAGTTTACATACACTAAGTTGACTGTGCCTTTAAACAGCTTGGAAAATTCCAGAAAATGATGTCATGGCTTTAGAAGCTTCTGACAGGCTAATTGACATCATTTGAGTCAATTGGAGGTGTACCTGTGGATGTATTTCAAGGCCTACCTTCAAACTCAGTTCCTCTTTGCTTGACATCATGGGAAAATCAAAAGAAATCAGCCAAGACCTCAGGAAATTTTTTTTTGTCTGGTTCATCCTTGGGAGCGATTTCCAAACGCCTGAAGGTACCACGTTCATCTGTACAAACAATAGTACGCAAGTATAAACACCATGGGACCACGCAGCCGTCATTCCGCTCAGGAAGGAGACGCGTTCTGTCTCCTAGAGATGAACATACTTTGGTGCGAAAAGCGCAAATCAATCCCAGAACAACAGCATAGAACCTTGTGAAGATGCTGGAGGAAACAGGTTAAAACATATCTATATCCACAGTAAAACGAGCCCTACAGTATATCGACATAACCTGAAAGGCCGCTCAGCAAGGAAGAAGCCACTGCTCCAAAACCGAAATAAAAAAGCCAGACTACGGTTTGCAAAGATCGTACTTTTTGGAGAAATGTCCTCTGTTTGGCCATAATGACCATCATTGGAGGAAAAAGGGGGTTCTTGCAAGCCGAAGAACACCATCCCAACCATGAAGCACAGGGGTGGCAGCATCATGCTGTAGGGGTGCTTTGCTGCAGGAGGGACTGGTGCACTTCACAAAATAGATGGCATCATGAGGAAGGAAAGTTATGTGGATATATTGAAGCAGCATCTCAAGACATCAGTCAGGAAGTTAAAGCTTGGGTTGCAAATGGGTCTTCCAAATGCACAATGACCCCAAGCATACTTCCAAAGTTGTGGCAAAATGGCTTAAGGACAACAAAGTCAAGGTATTGGAGTGGCCATCACAAAGCCCTGACCTCAATCCTATAGACAATTTGTGGGCAGAACTGAAAAAGCATGTGCGAGCAAGGAGGCCTACAAACCTGACTCAGTTACACCAGTTCTGTCAGGAGGAATGGGTCAAATTTCAGCCAACTTAGTGTGGGAAGCTTGTGGAAGCCTACCCGAAACGTTTGACTCAAGTTAAACAATTTAAAGGCAATGCTACCAAATACTAATTGAGTGTATGTAAACTTCTGACCCACTGCGAATGTGATGAAATAAATAAAAGCTGAAATAAATCATTCTCTCTACTATTATTCTGACATTTCACATTCTTAAAATAAAGTGGTGATCCTAACTGACCTAAGACAGGGAATATTTACTAGGATTAAATGTCAAGAATTGTGAAAAACTGAATTTAAATGTATTTGGCTAAGGTGTATGTAAACTTCCGACTTCAACTGTATATATATACATATCCTTTTTTTTAAAATGTATTTTCCTTTGTTACTTTCCAACCCCACCACCCCTCCCATAATTGGAGTAAACTAGTGAACAACAACGCTTAGGCCTCTACTTCCAACTTATATATACTATATACATTTTATGGACACAGTCAATTTTACAATCATTATATTTTGTTTGTTTTTACTCCTGAACTTCCTCTACCCTCAACCTCTCCGATCATTTTCATGATGTCCTTCCGGTTTGCCTCTACATGCCATATCCCCCAAACTGTGCTCTTTTTCACAAAAGTTCTCAACCTATATAATAATAATAAGCCATTTAGCAGACGCTTTTATCCAAAGCGACTTACAGTCATGTGTGCATACATTTTTGTGTATGGGTGGTCCCGGGGATCGAACCCACTACCCTGGCATTACAAGCGCGGTGCTCTACCAGCTGAGCTACAGAGCACCTACTTATTATGGACACAGTATGTTTTACATTAGTTATTTTGTTGTTATTAGTCCCAACCTTCAGCTCCATTCAACACCTCCCATCTATATCTCTTAACACCATCCATATTGGATTTCTACTTGCCATATAATTTTTAACTGTACTGTGATGTTTCACAAAAGTTCTGAACCCTTCTATTCTCATTGTTTCTACAGATTGTAAGTAAACATTGTTGCTAAAAGTATTATTATATTATTGATCGATTGACTATGACTTTTCAGATCACCCAGTAGTGCTATCTGCAGGGTTAGCTCCAGGTAAATATTGCAATCCTTCAGCCATTCCTGGACCTGTGACCAAAAACAAGCTACAAATGGTCAGTACCAAAACAAATGATCTAATGATTCTGTCTCTTTGCAGCAAAATCTGCAGAGCTGGGAAGATTGCATGCCCCATATAAATAACATTCTATTGGTTGCAATAATTTAATTGAATCCGGTTTCATTTTGCGTATCAGTTCATAAACCATTTGCCATGAAATCGGTACGTCAAAAATCTCCTCCCAACTATTTTGCAATCTATATGGGACAGCTGTCAATCCTTAGTCCTTAAATGAAACTGGTATACTTTTTTATTTATCACAATTTTCTTTAACCAATTATGGTCTGTTATGCAGGGCCGACAGACAAGTTCCTTACGTTTTCCCCCTTCCACTTTCCTCTTTCATTTTTGTGGTAATGCTGCAATTATTTGGTTGTAATTTTGGGAGAGAAGACATTTCCATATGTTTTTGTTAGCTGCATGTGCGACATAACTCCACCAGTTCTACCTATGACATCATTTACAAAGATTATACCTTTTGTAAACAGTTTCTAAAAATATAATGTTTTTTTATCACTAATTATATTTGAGTTTAACCACAATATTTGTTGCATTATTTGTTATGTCGACCAATTTTCTATGGCTTGTTTTAGAAATAGTGATATTTGGGCGATGATTTCCTTTTCAAATAACAAAGTGAGTGGTTGTAATCTGAATAAAGAGAAAAAGGCCATTCTTGAACATGGGATGAGACAGTCTTACTAATTTGCTAGAGAACCAGTTCGGATTTAAATATAACTTTTGTATGACCGAAGCTTTTAGTGATAGGTCTAAGGCTTTAATATTTAATTATTTCTGTCCTCCAAATTCATATTCATTATATAAATAGGCCCGTTTAATTTTGTCTGGCTTGCCGTTCCAAATAAAATGGAATCTATTTTTCTCATATAATTAAAAAAACTATTCGCTAGGCGTAGGCAAGACCATAAGCAAATAGGTAAACTGAATCATCAGCGTACAATGACACATTTGTTTTTAAGCCCTGGATTTCTAATCCCTTGATATTATTGCTGGATGTGATTCTTTCGCCCCCAATCCTTTTTCCACACTTCATCTCGAATTGTTGAATGAGCTTCATGTAAACAATATATATTATATTCCTTCTCTTTGAGCCATGTAAATATTGTTATTCTTTTCTTATTATCTGCTAAGCCATTACAATTATACAGTGGGGAGAACAAGTATTTGATACACTGCTGATTTTGCAGGTTTTCCTACTCATAAAGCATGTAGAGGTCTGTAATTTTTATCATAGGTACACTTCAACTGTGAGAGACGGAATCTAAAACAAAAATCCAGAAAATCACATTGTATGATTTTTAAGTAATTAATTTGCATTTTATTGCATGACATAAGTATTTGATCACCTACCAACCAGTAAGAATTTCCGGCTCTCACAGACCTGTTAGTTTTTCTTTAAGAAGCCCTCCTGTTCTCCACTCATTACCTGTATTAACTGCACCTGTTTGAACTCGTTACCTGTATAAAAGACACCTGTCCACACACTCAATCAAATAGACTCCAACCTCTCCACAATGGCCAAGACCAGAGAGCTGTGTAAGGACATCAGGGATAAAATTGTAGACCTGCACAAGGCTGGGATGGGCTACAGGACAATAGGCAAGCAGCTTGGTGAGAAGGCAACAACTGTTGGGGCAATTATTAGAAAATGGAAGTTCAAGATGACGGTCAATCACCCTCGGTCTGGGGCTCCATGCAAGATCTCACCTTGTGGGGCATCAATGATCATGAGGAAGGTGAGGGATCAGCCCAGAACTACACGGCAGGACCTGGTCAATGACCTGAAGAGAGCTGGGACCACAGTCTCAAAGAAAACCATTAGTAACACACTACGCCGTCATGGATTAAAATCCTGCAGCGCACGCAAGGTCCCCCTGCTCAAGCCAGCGCATGTCCAGGCCCGTCTGAAGTTTGCCAATGACCATCTGGATGATCCAGAGGAGGAATGGGAGAAGGTCATGTGGTCTGATGAGACAAAAATAGAGCTTTTTGGTCTAAACTCCACTCGCCGTGTTTGGAGGAAGAAGAAGGATGAGTACAACCCCAAGAACACCATCCCAACCGTGAAGCATGGAGGTGGAAACATCATTCTTTGGGGATGCTTTTCTGCAAAGGGGACAGGACGACTGCACCGTATTGAGGGGAGGATGGATGGGGCCATGTATCGCGAGATCTTGGCCAACAACCTCCTTCCCTCAGTAAGAGCATTGAAGATGGGTCGTGGCTGGGTCTTCCAGCATGACAACGACCCGAAACACACAGCCAGGGCAACTAAGGAGTGGCTCCGTAAGAAGCATCTCAAGGTCCTGGAGTGGCCTAGCCAGTCTCCAGACCTAAACCCAATAGAACATCTTTGGAGGGAGCTGAAAGTCAGTTTTGCCCAGCGACAGCCCAGAAACCTGAAGGATCTGGAGAAGGTCTGTATGGAGGAGTGGGCCAAAATCCCCGCTGCAGTGTGTGCAAACCTGGTCAAGACCTACAGGAAACGTATGATCTCAGTAATTGCAAACAAAGGTTTCTGTACCAAATATTAAGTTCTGCTTTTCTGATGTATCAAATACTTATGTCATGCAATAAAATGCAAATTAATTACAAATTAATCATACAATGTGATTTTCTGGATTTTTGTTTTAGATTCCGTCTCTCACAGTTGAAGTGTACCTATGATAAAAATGACAGACCTCTACATGCTTTGTAAGTAGGAAAACCTGCAAAATCGGCAGTGTATCAAATACTTGTTCTCCCCACTGTAACTGGCTATACTTATTTCACCATTTACCATAATGAGATACAAGTTTCAAATCTATTTATCATAATATACTGTATATTTGTAAATTTACCATCAAATATGGTTTGAGTGTCCATATAACTGTGCCATGATATTTGCATAGCTACTAAGTAACCATCCAATTGTTCTCCACTATTCCCCCCGCTAAAGCCCCTCCCCATCCCAAGTTGGGCCGTCATCCCAGTGATCAGCAGACCACCCCCGTCCCCCCCGGATCTCTAGGCCCCCCGAGAGGCCAGGACCCATTCTTTGAAAACAGCACACAGTGCCACCCACAAAACAGAAGCAGGTCAACCGCCAAAAGCATTTCCAATGCTCTCACCTCTATTAGCTTATTATATAGCTATTAAAAAGATTCATCTATTCAAATATCTTGCATATCTTAACCTTCATCATTATCAATTAATATGCGTAATAATGTCAGCAGTTCATGCAAAGGATTGTTACCTATAACCCGGATTGCCATTGTATTACATTACATTTTTGTCAAGCAATTATTATTTTAGCAAACAATTATTGTGGTTCTTCCAATTTTCTCCCTAACATTCTTACCCCCTTGCAACAGATGTGGGATACACACACACACACACACACACACACACACACACACACACACACACACACAACCCCTTTCCTCCACAATCAACCATAAACGCAGATGCGCAACGGTTGTTACATCCCAGAGCCCAACTCAAGAGAGGACCTGATTTACGAATGCATATACAGTTAAAGCTGTTTGAGAAAGCATGCAAGATTGAGCAAAAATTGACAAAAATGTGAGATTTGATTATCCTATGTCAAGTCCTAGGTGATGGAGATCAGATCCACCCCCTTCCCCTGAAACACACACACTCTGGTCCCCCGTTGTAACCATTTCCCAAGCATCTCTGTGTAGTCAGACCTTTAATTATTTTGTGCCACCAGGGCCACAATAATATGCCCCCTCTCTGATTGTCCGAGTGTGACCCCCTCCCCATGGGTTACTGCAGCCAGTGTTGCCAGCACTGCCACTACCTGGGTGGGGGTACCCCACCGGAATCCCCACCAGCTAGGTACTATATTATTGGTGAGGCTTGAGAAAGCAGCAGCCACACCGTAAATATTGTCCAAATTATTTCAGACATTTTATTCTTTGGAAAGCTACTTCTCCTACACCGTTTAAGATAGAAATGCCATTCAAACTTTAAAACGTGTAAACTGGTCTGGAATAGTGTGCTTGCATACAACTTTTTGATATAATCTATACTTTTTAAACTACTAAACTTTTTGTCCTCCATCCACTTTCATGGGATTTCCTCAATATTCTAAAGGGCCCATTGTGACATCGTGACTTCCAACATTCCATTCTATTCACTGTAAACAATGTG
This sequence comes from Coregonus clupeaformis, assembly GCF_020615455.1. Classification (NCBI taxonomy): domain Eukaryota; kingdom Metazoa; phylum Chordata; class Actinopteri; order Salmoniformes; family Salmonidae; genus Coregonus; species Coregonus clupeaformis. Next base: position 48,804,439 of record NC_059215.1, on the reverse strand, counting down.
ACTTTGACCAAAAGTTAGACAAAAACGTATAGAGTATGACATCTTGGTGTACTTCTCCGCTATTCAAATATGGAATCAGAACAGGAATAGCTTCTGCCAATCTAACGATTCAGCTGTTTTAGTAACCGCATAAAATAAAAAAATTACCCAACTTTTTACAAACAACAGATATTTTCACCGCTTTCCCAGCACTTTATTAAACAAAAATGTAGAGGGTATGTCATTTTGGTCTACTTCTCTGGTATCCAACACTGGAAACAGAACAGAATTATCTTCTACCAATTAAAAATGACAGCTGTTTTAGTAACCGGATCAACTACTTTTCGTCCCAATTTTTTACAAACAACTGACATTTTGACCACTTTCCCAGCACTTCAGACAAAAACTTAGAGGGGATGACATCTTGGTCTACTTCTCTGCTATTTAAATCTGGAATCAGAACATCATTTTTTTATCCTACCAATCAAGAGGTGCAGCTGCTTTAGGTGCATCAACTCATTTAGCTAACTTCCCACTGTTGAAATTACTGCCATGGAACTTTTCAGAACATTCAAATGATAACAATGGGGAAGCACACAAGACTTATTAAAGCAATTGTACATGAGAGGGCGTGCTAAACAACGTTTCAATATTGTCGAGAGACAGACAGAAACGTTTGTACAACACCGATTCCTTGACTAGAACACAGAAGTAGGATTGGAGACGACTTTGTTTTGGATTTGAAACATTCTTTGTGTGGAGTAAAGAGCGACCCTGACTGAACTGAATTGGCTAAACAACTCTCATTCCACCGAAAATGTTTCAACTACAGTTGTTGCGTGTGTTTGTAAATTTAAAATCTAGCTTCCCGTTGTAACCATAAATCTAACCCGTTGTAACCATATTGTTGAGGAAAGTTTACAATAAAGCCTTTTGTACTTGTGCTATAAAGAGCTCCATTCGTTGCCTCACTCTCACACACATTTTTTCTGTCACACACCCAACATGCACACATGCCTGTGCAAACACACGCATACACACACAAATGTATAAAAAAATGTCATATGTTATTCTCAAGGCATAAAATGCTGAATTTGTTTAGGAATATCGTTCGATCAAGAAAAGCTATTTCTAAAACTGTGTGCTACCGGATGAAGCTACTAGCAAACACTGCGCCTGTCACAGCATCTCTCTACCTCCTGCCTGTCACAGCATCTCTCTACCTCCTGCCTGTCACAGCATCTCTCTACCTCCTGCCTGTCACAGCATCTCTCTACCTCCTGCCTGTCACAGCATCTCTCTACCTCTTGCCTGTCACAGCATCTCTCTACCTCCTGCCTGTCACAGCATCTCTCTACCTCCTGCCTGTCACAGTATCTCTCAACCTCCTGCCTGTCACAGCATCTCTCTACCTCTTGCCTGTCACAGCATCTCTCAACCTCCTGCCTGTCACAGCATCTCTCTACCTCCTGCCTGTCACAGCATCTCTCAACCTCCTGCCTGTCACAGCATCTCTCAACCTCCTGCCTGTCACAGCATCTCTCAACCTCCTGCCTGTCACAGCATCTCTCAACCTCCTGCCTGTCACAGCATCTCTCAACCTCCTGCCTGTCACAGCATCTCTCAACCTCCTGCCTGTCACAGCAGCTCTCAACCTCCTGCCTGTCACAGCATCTCTCAACCTCCTGCCTGTCACAGCATCTCTCAACCTCCTGCCTGTCACAGTATCTCTCAACCTCCTGCCTGTCACAGCATCTCACAACCTCCTGCCTGTCACAGCATCTCTCAACCTCCTGCCTGTCAAAGCATCTCTCAACCTCCTGCCTGTCACAGCATCTCTCAACCTCCTGCCTGTCACAGCAGCTCTCAACCTCCTGCCTGTCACAGCATCTCTCAACCTCCTGCCTGTCACAGCATCTCTCAACCTCCTGCCTGTCACAGCATCTCTCAACCTCCTGCCTGTCACAGTATCTCTCAACCTCCTGCCTGTCACAGCATCTCACAACCTCCTGCCTGTCACAGCATCTCTCAACCTCCTGCCTGTCACAGCACCTCTCAACCTCCTGCTTGTCACAGCATCTCTCAACCTCCTGCCTGTCACATCATCTCTCAACCTCCTGCCTGTCACAGCATCTCTCAACCTCCTGCCTGTCACAGCATCTCTCTACCTCCTGCCTGTCACAGCATCTCTCAACCTTCTGCCTGTCACAGCATCTCTCAACCTCCTGCCTGTCACAGCATCTCTCAACCTCCTGCCTATCACAGCATATCTCAACCTCCTGCCTGTCACAGCATATCTCAACCTCCTGCCTGTCACAGCATCTCTCAACCTCCTGCCTGTCACAGTATCTCTTAACCTCCTGCCTGTCACAGCATCTCTCAACCTTCTGCCTGTCACAGCATCTCTCAACCTCCTGCCTGTCACAGCATCTCTCAACCTCCTGCCTGTCACAGCATCTCTCAACCTCCTGCCTGTCACAGCATCTCTCTACCTCCTGCCTGTCACAGCATCTCTCAACCTTCTGCCTGTCACAGCATCTCTCAACCTCCTGCCTGTCACAGCATCTCTCAACCTCCTGCCTGTCACAGCATCTCTCAACCTCCTGCCTGTCACAGCATCTCTCAACCTCCTGCCTGTCACAGCATCTCTCAACCTCCTGCCTGTCACAGCATCTCTCAACCTCCTGCCTGTCACAGCATCTCTCTACCTCCTGCCTGTCACAGTATCTCTCAACCTCCTGCCTGTCACAGCATCTCACAACCTCCTGCCTGTCACAGCATCTCTCAACCTCCTGCCTGTCACAGCTCCTCTCAACCTCCTGCCTGTCACAGCATCTCTCAACCTCCTGCCTGTCACAGCATCTCTCAACCTCCTGCCTGTCACAGCATCTCTCAACCTCCTGCCTGTCACAGCATCTCTCAACCTCCTGCCTGTCACAGCATCTCTCAACCTCCTGCCTGTCACAGCATCTCTCAACCTCCTGCCTGTCACAGCATCTCTCAACCTCCTGCCTGTCACAGCATCTCTCAACCTCCTGCCTGTCACAGCATCTCTCAACCTCCTGCCTGTCACAGCATCTCTCAACCTCCTGCCTGTCACAGCATCTCTCAACCTCCTGCCTGTCACAGTATCTCTCAACCTCCTGCCTGTCACAGCATCTCTCAACCTCCTGCCTGTCACAGCATCTCTCAACCTCCTGCCTGTCTGTTTATGGGATATGTTTTCTGGCCTCTGGGGGTGATGATGCCTACACCATCATGAGGTGGAGTCAGGTGCACAGCCGCAGACCTGGGTTAAACTAGTATTTGTTTTCTTTCAAACACTTAAAGCTGCGTTTGATTGAGCTTGCATGAAGCAATGGAACCAATGGAAGAGTCCCAATAGTGCAAACCCCGCCCACCTAGCACTCCAGGCAGGCTGAAGAAAACGCTCAATATATTTGAAAGATTTCAAATAGTATTTGAACCCAGCAGGTCTGCCTGCTATATCATGGAGTGGATTCAGGTGTACAGCATAATCAGATGGAGATGATTGCTCTTCTTTCTTTAGGTATAGCCATCCAGAAAAAAGAGGCATTGAACAGCAGGAATCATACAGGTGTATAATTATAACATAAATCATGGGTGAAATGAACTCTGGGATGTTCCTATACACTGTGATGATAACAGGTGGTACTCCATGATGGAACAGAGTAAATATATTGTACAGTGGGGAGAAAAAGTATTTGATACACTGCTGATTTTGCAGGTTTTTTTTTTATTTTTTTTATATATTATTTCAATGTTTTAGTCATTTAGCAGACGCTCTTATCCAGAGCGACTTACATGAGCAATTAGGGTTAAGTGCCTTGCTCAAGGGCACATCGACAGATCTTTCACCTAGTCAGCTCGGGGATTAGAACCAGCGACCTTTCGGTTACTGGCACAACGCTCTTAACCACTAAGCTACCTGCCGCCCCATGTTTTCCTACTTACAAAGCATGTAGAGGTCTGTAATATTTGGTACAGAAACCTTTGTTTGCAATTACAGAGATCATACGTTTCCTGTAGGTCTTGACCAGGTTTGCACACACTGCAGCAGGGATTTTGGCCCACTCCTCCATACAGACCTTCTCCAGATCCTTCAGGTTTGGGGGCTGTCGCTGGGCAATACGGACTTTCAGCTCCCTCCAAAGATTTTCTATTGGGTTCAGGTCTGGAGACTGGCTAGGCCACTCCAGGACCTTGAGATGCTTCTTACGGAGCAACTCCTTAGTTGCCCTGGCTGTGTGTTTCGGGTCGTTGTCATGCTGGAAGACCCAGCCACGACCCATCTTCAATGCTCTTACTGAGGGAAGGAGGTTGTTGGCCAAGATCTCGCGATACATGGCCCCATCCATCCTCCCCTCAATACGGTGCAGTCGTCCTGTCCCCTTTGCAGAAAAGCATCCCCAAAGAATGATGTTTCCACCTCCATGCTTCACGGTTGGGATGGTGTTCTTGGGGTTGTACTCATCCTTCTTCTTCCTCCAAACACGGCGAGTGGAGTTTAGACCAAAAAGCTCTATTTTTGTCTCATCAGACCACATGACCTTCTCCCATTCCTCCTCTGGATCATCCAGATGGTCATTGGCAAACTTCAGACGGGCCTGGACATGCGCTGGCTTGAGCAGAGGGACCTTGCGTGCGCTGCAGGATTTTAATCCATGACGGCATAGTGCGTTACTAATGGTTTTCTTTGAGACTGTGGTCCCAGCTCTCTTCAGGTCATTAACCAGGTCCTGCCGTGTAGTTCTGGGCTGATTCCTCACCTTCCTCATGATCATTGATGCCCCACGAGGTGAGATCTTGCATGGAGCCCCAGACCGAAATCTTGAACTTCTTCCATTTTCGAATAATTGCGCCAACAGTTGTTGCCTTCTCACCAAGCTGCTTGCCTATTGTCCTGTAGCCCATCCCAGCCTTGTGCAGGTCTACAATTTTATCCCTGATGTCCTTACACAGCTCTCTGGTCTTGGCCATTGTGGAGAGGTTGGAGACTGTTTGATTGAGTGTGTGGACAGGTATCTTTTATACAGGTAACGAGTTCAAACAGGTGCAGTTAATACAGGTAATGAGTGGAGAACAGGAGGGCTTCTTAAAGAAAAACTAACAGGTCTGTGAGAGCCGGAATTCTTACTGGTTCGTAGGTGATCAAATACTTATGTCATGCAATAAAATGCAAATTACTTACTTAAAAATCATACAATGTGATATTCAGGATAATTTTTTTTGGATTCCGTCTCTCACAGTTGAAGTGTACCTATGATAAAAATTACAGACCTCTACATTCTTTGTAAGTAGGAAAACCTGCAAAATCGGCAGTGTATCAAATACTTGATACACTGCCGATCATACAGAGGTGTAGCTGGGACAGCAGGCAGGGATTGAGGGATACGGGAGAAGAGGGTGTAGAATGGATAGACAATGCGTGGGTGGTAGACAGATAGAAACAAGTAAAGTTGGAGTGGTACATGGGGAAGCATATGTGTGGAGACAGTGAAGAACGGGGGGGTGGTTAAGAGCGTTGGGCCGGTAACTGAAAGGTCGCTGGTTCGAATCCCCGAGCCAACTAGGTGAAAAATGTTGATGTGCCCCTAGGTGAAAAATGTCGATGTGCCCTTGAGCTAGGCACTTAACCCTAATTGCTCCTGTAAGTCGCTCTGGATAAGAGCGTCTGCTAAATGACTAAAATATAAATAAAATATAATAAATACTTGTTCTCCCCACTGTATGTACATACACATGTAAACATAAACAGTAAATGATTGTGCGTACACATGCTCCATCAAGGAGTGGCTCCGTAAGAAGCATCTCAAGGTCCTGGAGTGGCCTAGCCAGTCTCCAGACCTAAACCCAATAGAAAATCTTTGGAGGGAGCTGAAAGTCAGTTTTGCCCAGCGACAGCCCAGAAACCTGAAGGATCTGGAGAAGGTCTGTATGGAGGAGTGGGCCAAAATCCCTGCTGCAGTGTGTGCAAACCTCGTCAAGACCTACAGGAAACGTATGATCTCTGTAATTGCAAACAAAGGTTTCTGTACCAAATATTAAGTTCTGCTTTTCTGATGTATCAAATACTTATGTCATGCAATAAAATGCAAATTAATTACTTAAAAATCATACAATGTGATTTTCTGGATTTTTGTTTTAGATTCCGTCTCTCACAGTTGAAGTGTACCTATGATAAAAATTACAGACCTCTACATTCTTTGTAAGTAGGAAAACCTGCAAAATCGGCAGTGTATCAAATACTTGTTCTCCCCACTGTATGTACATACACATGTAAACATATACAGTAAATGATTGTGCGTACACATGCTCCATCAAGGACAAATGAACACATACAGTGAGGGAAAAAAGTATTTGATCCCCTGCTGATTTTGTACGTTTGCCCACTGACAAAGAAATGATCAGTCTATAATTTTAATGGTAGGTTTATTCGAACAGTGAGAGACATAATCACAACAAAAAAATCCGGAAAAACGCATGTAAAAAATGTTATAAATTGATTTGCATTTTAATGAGGCAAATAAGTATTTGACCCCCTCTCAATCAGAAAGATTTCTGGCTCCCAGGTGTCTTTTATACAGGTAATGAGCTGAGATTAGGAGCACACTCTTAAAGGGAGTGCTCCCAATCTCAGCTTGTTACCTGTATAAAAGACACCTGTCCACAGAAGCAATCAATCAATCAGATTCCAAACTCGCCACCATGGCCAAGACCAAAGAGCTCTCCAAGGATGTCAGGGACAAGATTGTAGACCTACACAAGGCTGGAATGGGCTACAAGACCATCGCCAAGCAGCTTGGTGAGAAGGTGACAACAGTTGGTGCGATTATTCACAAATGGAAGAAACACAAAATAACTGTCAATCTCCCTCGGCCTGGGGCTCCATGCAAGATCTCACCTCGTGGAGTTGCAATGATCATGAGAACGGTGAGGAATCAGCCCAGAACTACACGGGAGGATCTTGTAAATGATCTCAAGGCAGCTGGGACCATAGTCACCAAGAAAACAATTGGTAACACACTACACCGTGAAGGACTGAAATCCTGCAGCGCCCGCAAGGTCCCCCAGCTCAAGAAAGCACATATACTGTACATGCCCGTCTGAAGTTTGCCAATGAACATCTGAATGATTCAGAGGAGGGTGAAAGTGGGTGAAAGTGTTGTGGTCAGATGAGACCAAAATGGAGCTCTTTGGCAACAACTCAACTCGCCATGTTTGGAGGAGGAGGATTGCTGCCTATGACCCCAAGAACATCATCCCCACCGTCAAACATGGAGGTGGAAACATTATGCTTTGGGGGTGTTTTTATGCTAAGCGGACAGGACAACTTCACCGCATCAAAGGGATGATGGACGGGGCCATGTACCATCAAATCTTGGGTGAGAACCTCCTTCCCTCAGCCAGGGCATTGAAAATGGGTCGTGGATGGGTATTCCAGCGTGACAATGACCTAAAACACATGGCCAAGGCAACAGAGGAGTGGCTCAAGAAGAAGCCCATTAAGGTCCTGGAGTGGCCTAGCCAGTCTCCAGACCTTAATCCCAAAGAAAATCTGTGTAGGGAGCTGAAGGTACGAGTTGCCAAACGTCAGCCTCGAAACCTTAATGACTTGGAGAAGATCTGCAAAGAGGAGTGGGACAAAATCCCTCCTGAGATGTGTGCAAACCTGGTGGCCAACTACAAGAAACGTCTGACCTCTGTGATTGCCAACAAGGGTTTTGCCACCAAGTACTAAGACATGTTTTGCAGAGGGGTCAAATACTTATTTCCCTCATTAAAATGCAAATCAATAACATTTCTGACATGCGTTTTTCTGGATTTTTTTGTTGTTATTCTGTGTCTCAATGTTCAAATAAACCTACCATTAAAAATATAGACTTATCATTTCTTTGTCAGTAGGCAAACATACAAAATCAGCAGGGGATCAAATACTTTTTTCCCTCAATGTAGGAGGCTCTGGGAATACACTTTCACCAGATCTCCTACAAGGATGGGTTCTAAGCTTAGACATGAGGAATAACATCGTAAACTGCGAGAAGAAGAGGACTTATACAAGCAAAAAGTGACAGCGAAGACCCAAAATCGTTAAGGCTTGATTATAACCAACAACACACATTTCTATCTGCAAGCAGTAGCCTACATTGATGTTTTCAGTTGCCTTTGTTATGATAATATTAAACATTTGAATATGAATGAGAGTGATTGCATACAGCAATACTGTCAAGGGAACTTTCTTGTCTATCTTCAGCCTTTTGAGTTGAATGGAAGATAGAGGATTAACAGATACAGCTGATCTCTATATGGAGGATGTGTTGGAAGGGTAATAGATACAGCTGTGTGCATCCAAAAGACCACTATATTCCCTTTGTAGTACACTACTTTTGACCAGAGCCCTATTGGCCATGGCGAAAAGTCATGGTTCTTTCTACAGCCATTTGATGTGGATGGATGTGTTGGGCTGGTGATAGATAGAACTGAATCTCCACCACACTGTCACATTTGCCTAATAATATCTTGTGTCAGAATAATAGGTGGATAGCTGGCTGTTGATATGAGCAGCCCTGTCCAATAGGAGATGACACACTGACAGAGTGTTATTACATACAGTCTGCTGATGGGAGGAGAGAGAGAGAGAGAGAGAGAGAGAGAGAGAGAGAGAGAGAGAGAGAGAGAGAGAGAGAGAGAGAGAGAGAGAGAGAGAGAGAGAGAGAGACACATCACCATGGATGAACACACAGAGAAAGAAACAGCATCTGTCAGCATGTACAAGAACATATAGACAGGGCCTATAGACTATATAACATATAGACAGGGCCTATAGACTATTTTTTTATTTTTTTTTTATTTCACCTTTATTTAACCAGGTAAGCCAGTTGAGAACAGGTTCTCATTTACAACTGCGACCTGGCCAAGATAAAGCAAAGTAGTGCAATAAAAACAACACAGAGTTACATATGGGGTAAAGAAAAAAAACATAAAGTCAGAAAATACAACAGAAAATATATATACAGTGTGTGCAAATGTAGCAAGTTATGGGGGTAAGGCAATAAATGGGCTATAGTGCAGAATAATTACAATAGTATTAACACTGGAATGCTAGATGTGCAAGAGATTATGTGCAAATAGAGATACTGGGGTGCAAAAGAGCAAATTAAATAACAATATAGGGATGAGGTAGTTGGGTGGGCTAATTTCAGATGGGCTGTGTACAGGTGCAGTGATCGGTAAGGTGCTCTGACAACTGATGCTTAAAGTTATTGGGGAGATAAGAGTCTCCAGCTTCAGAGATTTTTGCAATTCGTTCCAGTCATTGGCAGCAGAGAACTGGAAGGAATGGCGGCCAAAGGAGGTGTTGGCTTTGGGAATGACCAGTGAGATATACCTGCTGGAGCGCAGACTACGGGTGGGTGCTGCTATGGTGACCAATGAGCTAAGATAGGGCGGGGATTTGCCTAGCAGTGATTTATAGATGGCCTGGAGCCAGTGGGTTTGACGACGAACATGTAGTGAGGACCAGCCAACAAGAGCGTACAGGTCACAGTGGTGGGTAGTGTATGGGGCTTTGGAGACAAAACGGATGGCACTGTGATAGACTACATCCAATTTGCTGAGTAGAGTGTTGGAGGCTATTTTGTAAATGACATCGCCGAAGTCAAGGATCGGTAGGATAGTCAGTTTTACGAGGGCATGTTTGGCAGCATGAGTGAAGGAGGCTTTGTTGCGAAATAGGAAGCCGATTCTAGATTTAACTTTGGATTGGAGATTCTTTATGTGAGTCTGGAAGTTGAGTTTACAGTCTAACCAGACACCTAGATATTTGTAGTTGTCCACATACTCTAGGTCAGACCCGTCGAGAGTGGTGATTCTAGTCGGGTGGGCGGGTGCTAGCAGCGTTCGATTGAAAAGCATGCATTTAGTTTTACTAGTGTTTAAGAGCAGTTGAAGGCTACTGAAGGATTGTTGTATGGCATTGAAGCTCGTTTGGAGGTTTGTTAACACAGTGTCCAATGAAGGGCCAGATGTATACAAAATGGTGTCGTCTGCGTAGAGGTGGATCTGAGAGTCACCAGCAGCAAGAGCGACATCATTGATATACACGGAGAAAAGTGTCGGCCCAAGAATTGAACCCTGTGGCACCCCCATAGAGACTGCCATAGGTCCAGACAACAGGCCCTCCGATTTGACACACTGAACTCTATCTGAGAAGTAGTTGGTGAACCAGGCGAGGCAGTCATTTGAGAAACCAAGGCTATTTAGTCTGCCAATAAGAATGCGGTGGTTGACAGAGTCGAAAGCCTTGGCCAGGTCGATGAAGACGGCTGCACAGTACTGTCTATTATCAATCGCGGTTATAATATCGTTTAGGACCTTGAGCGTGGCTGAAGTGCACCCGTGACCAGCTCGGAAACCGGATTGCATAGCGGAGAAGGTACGGTGGTATTCGAAATGGTCGATGATCTGTTTGTTAACTTGGCTTTCGAATACTTTCGAAAGGCAGGGCAGGATGGATATAGGTCTGTAGCAGTTTGGATCTAGAGTGTCACCCCCCTTTGAAGAGGGGGGATGACCGCGGCAGCTTTCCAATCTCTGGGGATCTCAGACGTTATGAAAGAGAGGTTGAACAGACTAGTAATAGGGGGTTGCGACAATTTCGGCGGCTAGTTTTAGGAAGAAAGGGTCCAGATTGTCTAGCCCAGCTGATTTGTAGGGGTCCAGATTTTGCAGCGCTTTCAAAACATCAACTGTCTGAATTTGTGTGAAGGAGAAGCGGGGGGGGCATGGGCAAGTTGCAGCAGAGGGTGCAGAGTTGGTGGCCGGGTTAGTGGTAGCCAGATGGAAAGCATGGCCAGCTGTAGCAAAATGCTTGTTGAAATTCTCGATTATTGTAGATTTATCGGTGGTGATAGTGTTTCCTAGCCTCAGTGCAGTGGGCAGCTGGGAGGAAGTGCTCTTATTCTCCATGGACTTTACAGTGTCCCAAAACTTTTTGGAGTTAGTGCTACAGGATGCAAATTTCTGTTTGAAAAGTTAGCCTTTGCTTTCCTGACTGCTTGTGTATATTGGTTCCTAACTTCCCTGAAAAGTTGCATATCGCGGGGGCTATTTGATGCTAATGCTGTACGCCACAGGATGTTTTTGTGCTGGTCAAGGGCAGTCAAGTCTGAGGAGAACCAGGGGCTATATCGGTTCTTAGTTCTGTATTTTTTGAATGGGGCATGTTTATTTAAGATTGAGAGGAAATTACTTTTAAGGAACAACCAGGCATCCTCTACTGACGGAATGAGATCTATATCCATCCAGGATACCTGGGCCAGGTCAATTAGGAAGGCCTCCTCGCTAAAGTGTTTTAGGGAGCGTTTGACAGTGATGAGGGGTGGTCGTTTGACCGCGGACCCGTTACGGACGCAGGCAATAAGGCAGTGATCGCTGAGATCCTGGTTGAAGACAGCTGAGGTGTATTTAGAGGGTATATTAGTCAGGATGATATCTATGAGGGTACCCATGTTTAAGGATTTAGGGTTGTACCTGGTAGGTTCGTTGATAATTTGCGTGAGGTTGAGGGCATCTAGCTTGGATTGTAGGATGGCTGGGGTATTAAGCATATCCCAATTTAGGTCACCAAGCAGTACAAACTCAGAGGATAAATGGGGGCAATCAATTCACATATGGTGTCCAGGGCACAGCTGGGGGCTGAGGGGGGTCTGTAGCAAGCGGCAACAGTGAGAGACTTATTTCTGGAAAGGTGGATTTTTAGAAGTAGAAGCTCAAACTGTTTGGGCACAGACCTGGATAGTATGATAGAGCTCTGCAGGCTATCTCTACAGTAGATTGCAACTCCACCCCCTTTGGCAGTTCTATCTAGACGGAAAATGTTATAGTTGGGGATGGAAATTTCAGAATTTTTGGTGGCCTTCCTGAGCCAGGATTCAGACACTGCTAGAACATCAGGGTTGGCAGAGTGTGCTAACGCAGTGAATAACTCAAACTTAGGAAGTAGACTTCTGATATTTATGTGCAAGAAACCAAGACTTTTGCGATTACAGAAGTCAACAAATGATAGCTCCTGGGGAGTAGGAGTGATACTGGGGGCTACAGGGCCTGGGTTAGCCTCTACATCACCAGAGGAACAGAGGAGGACTAGAATAAGGATACGGCTAAAGGCTTTAAGAACTGGTCTTCTAGTGCGTTGGGTACATAGAATAAAGGGGGCAGATTTCCGGGTGTTATAGAAAAGATTCAGGGCATTATGAACAGACAAGGATATGGAAGGACATGAGTAAAGTGGAGGCAAACCTAAGCGTATAACATATAGACAGGGCCTATAGACTATATAACATATAGACAGGGCCTAGAGACTATATAACATATAGACAGGGCCTATAGACTATATAACATATAGACAGGGCCTATAGACTATATAACATATAGACAGGGCCTATAGACTATTGAACATATAGACAGGGCCTATAGACTATATAACATATAGACAGGGCCTATAGAACATATAGACAGGGCCTATAGACTATAGAACATATAGACAGGGCCTAGAGACTAGAGAACATATAGACAGGGCCTATAGACTATAGAACATATAGACAGGGCCTATAGACTAGAGAACATATAGACAGGGCCTATAGACTATAGAACATAGAACATATAGATAGGGCCTATAGACTATAGAACATATAGACAGGGCCTATAGACTATAGAACATATAGACAGGGCCTATAGAACATATAGACAGGGCCTATAGACTATAGAACATATAGACAGGGCCTATAGACTATAGAACATATAGACGGGGCCTATAGACTATAGAACATATAGACAGGGTCTATAGACTATATAACATATAGACAGGGCCTAGAGACTATAGAACATATAGACAGGGCCTATAGACTATAGAACATATAGACAGGGCCTAGAGACTATAGAAACAAACAATATATAAAGCTCATGAAAGCTAGTAGGTAAGAAAATAATAATTTGCAATTAAAGGGCATTTTCAAATACATCTAACAAATAACATCATCAATTTAATATACAGTGAGGGAAAAAAGTATTTGATCCCCTGCTGATTTTGTACGTTTTCCCACTGACAAATAAATGATCAGTCTATAATTTTAATGGTAGGTTTATTTGAACAGTGAGAGACAGAATAACAACAACAAAATCCAGAAAAACGCATATCAAAAATGTTATAAATTAATTTGCATTTTAATGAGGGAAATAAGTATTTGACCCCTCTGCAAAACATTACTTAGTACTTGGTGGCAAAACCCTTGTTGGCAATCACAGAGGTCAGACGTTTCTTGTAGTTGGCCACCAGGTTTGCACACATCTCAGGAGGGATTTTGTTCCACTCCTCTTTGCAGATCTTCTCCAAGTCATTAAGGTTTCGAGCCTGACGTTTGGCATCTCGAACCTTCAGCTCCCTCCACAGATTTTCTATGGGATTAAGGTCTGGAGACTGGCTAGGCCACTCCAGGACCTTAATGTGCTTCTTCTTGAGCCACTCCTTTGTTGCCTTGGCCGTGTGTTTTGGGTCATTGTAATGCTGGAATACCCATCCACGACCCATTTTCAATGCCCTGGCTGAGGGAAGGAGGTTCTCACTGACAGAAGAATTTGGTAATGACTAATTATTAATGACTAATTATTACACCCCGAAACTGTGTGAAAAGTGTTAGAATCATAAGACTATAATCTGATAATATGTGTATCTTAGTTAGAAGTACAATGAGCCAGTCAGAATATTGCGAGAACGGCGATAACTAAGGAATGCAGCCTCCCCGAGCAAGGAGTAGACTATGATAAGAACATGTGTATGTGTATGTGTGTGTGTGTGTGTGTGTGTGTGTGTGTGTGTGTGTGTGTGTATGTGTATGTGTATGTGTGTGTGTGTGTGTGTGTATGTGTGTGTGTGTGTGTGTGTGTGTGTGTGTGTATGTGTGTGTGTGTGTGTGTATGTGTGTGTGTGTGTGTGTGTGTGTGTGTGTGTGTGTGTGTATGTGTGTGTGTGTGTGTGTATGTGTATGTGTATGTGTATGTGTGTGTGTGTGTGTGTGTGTGTGTGTGTATGTGTGTGTATGTGTGTGTACAGTGGGGAAAAAAGTATTTAGTCAGCCACCAATTGTGCAAGTTCTCCCACTTAAAAAGATGAGAGAGGCCTGTAATTTTCATCGTAGGTACACATCAACTATGACAGACAAATTGAGAAAAAAAATTCCAGGAAATCACATTGTAGGATTTTTAATGAATTTATTTGCAAATTATGGTGGAAAATAAGTATTTGGTCACCTACAAACAAGCAAGATTTCTGGCTCTCACAGACCTGTAACTTATTCTTTAAGAGGCTCCTCTGTCCTCCACTCGTTACCTGTATTAATGGCACCTTTTGAACTTGTTATCAGTATAAAAGACACCTGTCCACAACCTCAAACAGTCACACTCCAAACTCCACTATGGCCAAGACCAAAGAGCTGTCAAAGGACACCAGAAACAAAATTGTAGACCTAAACCAGGCTGGGAAGACTGAATCTGCAATAGGTAAGCAACTTGGTTTGAAGAAATCAACTGTGGGAGCAATTATTCGGAAATGGAAGACATACAAGACTACTGATAATCTCCCTCGATCTGGGGCTCCACGCAAGATCTCACCCCGTGGGGTCAAAATGATCACAAGAACGGTGAGCAAAAATCCCAGAACCACACGGGGGGACCTAGTGAATGACCTGTAGAGAGCTGGGACCAAAGTAAGAAAGCCTACCATCAGTAACACACTACGCCGCCAGGGACTCAAATCCTGCAGTGCCAGACGTGTCCCCCTGCTTAAGCTAGTACATGTCCAGGCCCGTCTGAAGTTTGCTAGAGTGCATTTGGATGATCCAGAAGAGGATTGGGAGAATGTCATATGGTCAGATGAAACCAAAATAGAACTTTTTGGTAAAAACTCAACTGGTCGTGTTTGGAGGACAAATAATGCTGAGTTGCATCCAAAGAACACCATACCTACTGTGAAGCATGGGGGTGGAAACATCATGCTTTAGGGCTGTTTTTCTGCAAAGGGACCAGGACGACTGATCCGTGTAAAGGAAAGAATGAATGGGGCCATGTATCATGAGATTTAGAGTGAAAACCTCCTTCCATCAGCAAGGGCATTGAAGATGAAATGTGGCTGGGTCTTTCAGCATGACAATGATCCCAAACACACCGCCCGGGCAACGAAGAAGTGGCTTCGTAAGAAGCATTTCAAGGTCCTGGAGTGGCCCAGCCAGTCTCCAGATCTCAACCCCATAGAAAATCTTTAGAGGGAGTTGAAAGTCTGTGTTGCCCAGCGACAGCCCCAAAACATCACTGCTCTAGAGGAGATCTGCATGGAGGAATGGGCCAAAATACCAGCAACAGTGTGTGAAAACCTTGTGAATACTTACAGAAAACGTTTGACCTGTGTCATTGCCAACAAAGGGTATATAACAAAGTATTGAGAAACTTTTGTTATTGACCAAATACTTATTTTCCACCATAATTTGCAAATAAATTCATTAAAAATCCTACAATGTGATTTTCTGCCCTGTGTTCCATTCTCCTTTAATATCCATCTATACGTTGTTCTTCTGACCTGTGTTCCATTCCCCTTTAATATCCATCTATATGTTGTTCTTCTACCCTGTGTTCCATTCTCCTTTAATATCCATCTATATGTTGTTCTTCTGACCTGTGTTCTATTTCCCTTTAATATCCATCTATACGTTGTTCTTCTGACCTGTGTTCCATTCCCCTTTAATATCCATCTATAAGTTGTTCTTCTACCCTGTGTTCCATTCTCCTTTAATATCCATCTATATGTTGTTCTTCTACCCTGTGTTCCATTCCCCTTTAATATCCATCTATACGTTGTTCTTCTACCCTGTGTTCCCTTCTCCTTTAATATCCATCTATATGTTGTTCTTCTGACCTGTGTTCCATTCTCCTTTAATATCCATCTATACGTTGTTCTTCTGACCTGTGTTCCATTCTCCTTTAATATCCATCTATACGTTGTTCTTCTACCCTGTGTTCCCTTCTCCTTTAATATCCATCTATATGTTGTTATTCTGACCTGTGTTCCATTCCCCTTTAATATCCATCTATACGTTGTTCTTCTACCCTGTGTTCCATTCTCCTTTAATATCCATCTATACGTTGTTCTTCTGACCTGTGTTCCATTCCCTTTTAATATCCATCTATACGTTGTTCTTCTACCCTGTGTTCCATTCTCCTTTAATATCCATCTATACGTTGTTCTTCTACCCTGTGTTCAATTCCCCTTTAATATCCATCTATACGTTGTTCTTCTGACCTGTGTTCCATTCCCCTTTAATATCCATATATACGTTGTTCTTCTACCCTGTGTTCCATTCCCCTTTAATATCCATCTATACGTTGTTCTTCTACCCTGTGTTCCATTCCCCTTTAATATCCCTCTGCCTCCTCTGGACATCGAGGGGGCCCCGGCGTACTCCGTCCGTTCCATCCTGGATTCGAGGCGTCGGGTGGGGGGCCTTCAGTACCTCGTGGAGTGGGAGGGGTACGGTCCGGAGGAACGGTGCTAGGTCCCGGTGAGGGATATCCTCGATCCCGCCCTGTTGCGGGATTTCCACCGTCGCCATCCGGCTCGCCCTGCTCCGCGTCCTCCTGGCCGTCCCTGAAACTGGGGTCGGCGCGCTGCTAGAGCTGTGCGTCAAGGGTGGGGTACTGTCACGACTTCCTCCGAAGCTGCCTCCTCTCCTTGTTCGGGCAGGCTTCGGCGTTCGTCGTCACCGGCCTTCTAGCCACTGCCGCTCCATATCTCATCATTCCATTTGTCTTGTCTTGTCATTTACACACACCTGGTTCATATTCCCCTCATTAGTACGTGTTTAAGTGTTCCCTCTGACCCCCTTGTCCTTGTGGGTGATTGTTCATTGTGAGGATTAGTAGCTCGGTTGAGCTCAGTATTTTGTATTGCCGGGGTATTTTCCCCATGTGCATGATTGTTCCAGTGCGCCTGTTTTGCGCACTGGACTTGTTACGCTGGATTAATAAACTCTGTATACTGTGATTTACCCTCCTGCGCCTGACTCCTTCAAATCACGCATCACACAGACAGACAGACAGACAGACAGACAGACAGACAGACAGACAGACAGACAGACAGACAGACAGACAGACAGACAGACAGACAGACAGACAGACATACAGATAGGTAGATAGGTAGACGGACAGATGGACAAGAAAGACAGTTTTATCATTTATCATAGGGAAATGTATTTTATTTGTATTCTTGTATAGAAACACATGCCTACATGATACAAGATATCAAGTACATTGCTTTAGACACACAACATCTGACATCTTTCACTGTGTTTCGTTCCCAAAATGACTGTTCAACTTTACGAACGGCACCCCAGAAAGAAACACAGAGAATTAGAATGAAATCTATAGAATCGTAGAATCATTCTAATTCTATGGAGAAACCAGCTCAGACTCAAATAGCTGCGCTTCAGTTCATCCCTGCTAAAACACAACAGTAAAAAGGGGAAAAGGAGGCTGTATAGATGAACAGAGTTAAGTTATCAAAATAAAAATAATCGTATTTCTATAAACGAATAACAATTGAATGTATTGATGGTCACTGTTCAGCTAATCCATTTCTAGAGGGTTTTCTACAGGATTAGGGTAATGAGTCACTAGGCCTATACCATGCTACATACAACTGCTTTTATATACAGAATTTTGTGTCAGAGGAGTTAAAATGGGGTTGAGATCTAAATAAAAATAAAAGCAAAATAAAACGTAACTGTTAATAAACATAAGGCAACTACGGTCGACCAAGAGGAATATATTAAGACACAATGTGAAAGAAACCATACTCTCTTTGGTTGCGTCCCAAATGGCCTCCCTATCCCTTATATAGTGCACTACTTTTGACCAGAGCCTATACAGGAAATAGTGCGCCATTTGAGATGCAGACATTTTTTTCCCCCTTGGCATCGTGTACAAAGATTATCGAACAACCAAGATCTTCAACAACCAAGATCTCCAACGACCAAGCGCTTAAAATAACCGAGATCTTAAAGAACCAAGATAAGCAGTTTTAGGAACAAAGCTAAACCTCATCATGTTACTCCATAACACATTAAGCTCCATCACTTTGACATTAGGCACGACTGGAATGTACAGATGATGCCACAGTATGTGTCGATATGGATCTTAACAATGCATTTACTAATGGTGATGTTGAGATAATCTATTTTCAACTAATATGGCCGCCCAAAGTTTGGTCCCCTTTCAACCAGCAAATGTATTGATGGAACACAGCTAATGTCATAGAAATACAATAGCATTTATATATAATTTTTTCTCCCTTGTTTGTACAAGGATTTGCAAGACACTTTCTTTGTGAAAAGAGAGAGTAAAGAGAAGTAGTGTGAGATTCCTCAGTCACATGCTCTCAAGGCATTTGACATTTTTACATGAGTTTTTCTCTTATTTTGTACAAGGATTTAAAGACACTTTGTTTGTGAAAGAAAAGTAATGTGAGCTTTTATAGTCACTGACTACGGCCTGTCTGTTGACTGGCATGACACCAGGCAGAGACCAACCTGATTACAATCTTGTCTCATCGCGGCAACTCCCCAACGGTCTCGGGAGAGGCGAAGGTCGAGTCATGCGTCCTCCGAAACATGACCCGCCAAGCCGCGCCTCTTAACACCCACTCGCTTAACCCCCAAGTCAGCTGCACCAATGTGTCGGAGGAAACACCGTTCAACCGACGACCGAAATCAGCCTGCAGGCACACGGCCCGCCACAAGGATTTGCTAGAGCGCGATGAGCCAAGTAAAGCCCCCCGGCCAAACCCTCCCCTAACCCGGACGACGCTGGGCCAATTGTGCGCCGCCCTATGGGACTCCCGGTCACGGCCGGTTCGAACCCCAGGCTGTAGTGACGCCGCAACAATGCGATGCAGTGCCTTAGACCACTGCGCCACTCGGGAGGCCATTTACCATTATGTTTTAATCAAAACAAAGCTGGACATAATGGGATCTTTTTGTTGGGAGTCAGTCAACTTGGAACAATGACTACTAGCTCTAATCC
This sequence comes from Coregonus clupeaformis, assembly GCF_020615455.1. Lineage (NCBI taxonomy): Eukaryota > Metazoa > Chordata > Actinopteri > Salmoniformes > Salmonidae > Coregonus > Coregonus clupeaformis. The sequence continues at coordinate 48,785,314 of NC_059215.1, read as the reverse complement.
TACTGTAATTTGTTCACAGTCACTTTTCTACACAATGCAACTCTAAACACTTCTGTAGTATTTTAGTTAGTCAATATTGACCAATTATGCTACATTGATGAAAGACTGCAGCATTTTTTAACTGAAACATAAAATGTTGTTTCTGGTCTCAGGGTTCTCCACAAGGACTATGAACTGATCATATACTGTATTGCAAACTTTCAAAACAGAATACACAAATGCCATAGTAGCAATTTCTTGAAAACACCATTTGGAAATATTGTTCTTTGATTGAAACTCAGAGAATTAACATCAGAGGAGATACTATTGATATTCAAAACGCTCCTCAACTGTAGATGTGCCCCTTAGCATTAAGTTCACTGATCTTTATTTTCTCAAGGTGCATTATATAGAGCTAGATCATGCAATACAATACATGCTAAATGCTTGGAAACAGACAGATGTGTGTACATACAACACTATATATTCTAAAGCATCAGATAGAAGTATTCTACCGCAGAGTTTGGGTACTGTGTACTCGGCAGAAAGACAAGTGTTCTTCTTCTTCTGGAACCTTCCGGAAGGATCCAGACCTTCCACATTAGTTAGAGAAGGAAGGAGGGGCCTATATCTAAAGCTCCGCCCCATGCACCCTGGTTCACACCCACTTGTCCTTCATCGACCAAAATGGCTTCTTCAGGTCAGAGTGGTGATTTCTGGTTGGGTGTAGATTCCAGTAGCTGCCAGGATGTCTTTACAGCTCTCTGTAAACAGAGAAACAAACATTAGAGACAGGACAGTCAAACCAATGTTCTCTTTATGTATATATGGCATGGCAAGGATGGAAGAGTTGGCAACAGCACTGTGTGAAAGGCAGTGGGATAATATAACGTTAATTCAATATTGGGCCTTCGAGACAAATATCCTATACTGTATGGGACCAGAAATCCTTAGCTAACCACAGAGGGAAAAGGCATGAGTAAATACAAGATACTTGGATTGATGAGGACTAGACTACACGCTGACTGTAATTTAGCCAGTGGGGGCTGCTGAGAGGAGGACGGCTCATAATAATGGCTGGAATGGAGATAATGGAAATGTATCAAATACGTGTTTTCCATGTGGTTGATGCCATTCCATTGACTCCATTCCAGACATTATTATGAGCCGTCCTCCCCTCAGCAGCCTCCCCTGAATTTAGCCATATATTGAAAGGAAAACCTCAGGCCAATTGAAAGCTTTACTGTCTGCAGATCATAACCTGGACCAGAGAGTGAGAGAGTCCAGTGGAAGCAGAAGCCTCAGGCTGATGGTCATGACCATTATTCCTAATTAGTTGCCATCAAGTTGAACAGTCAGACTCTGTGAACGATAAAGCACATCCTAAGTCCCTATGGCTTGGTTTAAGGGTAAAAGCACATGCATCTCTATGGCTAAAAAGTATATCATCGTAAGCCATAAGCCATTCTCTGAGGTAATAGCACATGGTCCTATGTCAAAAACCATTCTCTGAGGTAATAGCACATTGTCCTATGTCAAAAGCCATTCTCTGACGTAATAGCACATTGTCCTATGTCAAAAACCATTCTCGGTGGTAAAGGCACATGGTCCTATGTCAAAAACCATTCTCTGTGGTAAAAGCACATGGTCCTATGTCAAAAACCATTCTCTGTGGTAAAAGCACATGGTCCTTTGTCAAAAAACATTATCTGTGGTAAAAGCACATGGTCCTAAGTCAAAAACCATTCTCTGTGGTAAAATAAAGCACATGGTCCTATGTCAAAAACCATTCTCTGTGGTAAAAGCACATGGTCCTAAGTCAAAAACCATTCTCTGTGGTAAAATAAAGCACATGGTCCTATGTCAAAAAAACATTATTTGTGACTGACACTATAGCTATTGCATCCTGTCAACAGCTTAGTGGCAGTTGAATGGTCTGCCATATCATTACACAGTCATGTCATGGACATGAGGAAATTAGCAGGTGGTTGTCAGATCCTTGAGCCAATGAGGTTTAAATGGGGTTGGAGAAATTAATTAATTAATTATATATACCAATTGATTCTTGAAGAATATGATTTATAAATGCCTCATTACCTTAGTTCAACTGTCATCCCCCATCAGAACCCGAAATAGAAGCTTTTCTTACTCCAATGAGGGTAAACAAAGTCAATGTAAACAAGCAGTGTATAGCCTCAGAACATGGTTAAAACTATATCATGTTGATGTCATGGATGGTCAGTCCTTGCATCCATATCTCTGTCTATTATTCTGAGAGTGGTTACATTTCTCCAGGCCCATCCCTCAGCTTTTTACCAAAACAGAGGCGGGCAGAATGCTTTGTAATTGTTTCAATTAAGGATTCTAGCTATAATGATATTAAGAATAATTGATAGGATTTATATAGCGCTTTTCCGGATGCTTAGAGCATTTGCCAGATGCTTGAAGTGCTTGACATTATAAAGGGGACATTTGATTTCAGTGTTTCAGTGGTACATAAAGAGCAAGAGGTACTTTGCCAGTCTTAATATCCATCTATACGTTGTTCTTCTGACCTGTGTTCCATTCCCCTTTAATATCCATCTATACATTGTTCTTCTGACCTGTGTTCCATTCCCCTTTAATATCCATCTATACATTGTTCTTCTGCCCTGTGTTCCATTCCCCTTTAATATCCATCTATACATTGTTCTTCTGCCCTGTGTTCCATTCCCCTTTAATATCCATCTATAAGTTGTTCTTCTGCCCTGTGTTCCATTCCCCTTTAATATCCTTCTATACGTTGTTCTTCTGCCCTGTGTTCCATTCCCCTTTAATATCCATCTATACGTTGTTCTTCTACCCTGTGTTCCATTCCCCTTTAATATCCATATATACGTTGTTCTTCTACCCTGTGTTCCATTCCCCTTTAAAATCCATCTATAAGTTGTTCTTCTGACCTGTGTTCCATTTCCCTTTAATATCCATCTATACATTGTTCTTCTGACCTGTGTTCCATTCCCCATCTATACGTTGTTCTTTTACCCTGTGTTCCATTTCCATTTTCATTTTTCCCTTTAATATCCATCTATACATTGTTCTTCTGCCCTGTGTTCCATTCCCCTTTAATATCCATCTATACGTTGTTCTTCTACCCTGTGTTCCATTCCCCTTTAATATCCATCTATACATTGTTCTTCTGCCCTGTGTTCCATTTACTTGTAATATCCATCTATACATTGTTCTTCTGCCCTGTGTTCCATTCCCCTTTAATATCCATCTATACGTTCTTCTTCTGCCCTGTGTTCCATTCCCCTTTAAAATCCATCTATAAGTTGTTCTTCTGACCTGTGTTCCATTTCCCTTTAATATCCATCTATACGTTGTTCTTCTGACCTGTGTTACATTCCCCATCTATACGTTGTTCTTTTACCCTGTGTTCCATTTCCATTTTCATTTTTCCCTTTAATATCCATCTATAAGTTGTTGTTCTGACCTGTGTTCCATTCCCCATCTATACGCTGTTCTTCTGACCTGTGTTCCATTCCCCATCTATATGTTGTTCTTCTGCCCTGTGTTCCATTCCCCCTTCAATATCCATCTATACGTTGTTCTTCTGCCCTGTGTTCCATTCCCCTTTAATATCCATCTATACGTTGTTCTTCTGCCCTGTGTTCCATTCCCCTTTAATATCCATCTATACATTGTTCTTCTGCCCTGTGTTCCATTCCCCTTCAATATCCATCTATACGTTGTTCTTCTGCCCTGTGTTCCATTCCCCTTTAACATCCATCTATACGTTGTTCTTCTGACCTGTGTTCCATTCCCCTTTAATATCCATCTATAGGTTGTTCTTCTGCCCTGTGTTCCATTCCCCTTTAAAATCCATATATAAGTTGTTGTTCTGACCTGTGTTCCATTCCCCATCTATACGTTGTTCTTCTGCCCTGTGTTCCATTCCCCTTCAATATCCATCTATACGTTGTTCTTCTGCCCTGTGTTCCATTCCCCTTTAATATCCATCTATACGTTGTTCTTCTGCCCTGTGTTCCATTCCCCTTTAATATCCATCTATACGTTGTTCTTCTACCCTGTGTTCCATTTACTTTTAATATCCATCTATACGTTGTTCTTCTGCCCTGTGTTCCATTCCCCTTTAATATCCATCTATACGTTGTTCTTCTACCCTGTGTTCCATTCCCCTTTAATATCCATCTATACGTTGTTCTTCTACCCTGTGTTCCATTCCCCATCTATACGTTGTTCTTCTGCCCTGTGTTCCATTCCCCTTTAGTATCCATCTATACGTTGTTCTTCTGCCCTGTGTTCCATTCCCCTTTAATATCCATCTATACGTTGTTCTTCTGCCCTGTGTTCCATTCCCCTTTAATATCCATCTATCGTTGTTCTTCTGCCCTGTGTTCCATTCCCCTTTAATATCCATCTATACGTTGTTCTTCTGCCCTGTGTTCCATTCCCCTTTAATATCCATCTATACGTTGTTCTTCTGCCCTGTGTTCCATTCCCCTTTAATATCCATCTATACGTTGTTCTTCTGCCCTGTGTTCCATTCCCCTTTAATATCCATCTATACGTTGTTCTTCTGCCCTGTGTTCCATTCCCCTTTAATATCCATCTATACGTTGTTCTTCTACCCTGTGTTCCATTCCCCTTTAATATCCATCTATACGTTGTTCTTCTGCCCTGTGTTCCATTCCCCTTTAATATCCATCTATAGGTAGTTCTTCTGCCCTGTGTTCCATTCCCCTTTAATATCCATCTATACGTTGTTCTTCTACCCTGTGTTCCATTCCCCTTTAATATCCATCTATACGTTGTTCTTCTGACCTGTGTTCCATTCCCCTTTAATATCCATCTATAGGTAGTTCTTCTGCCCTGTGTTCCATTCCCCTTTAATATCCATCTATACGTTGTTCTTCTACCCTGTGTTCCATTCCCCTTTAATATCCATCTATAGGTAGTTCTTCTGACTTGTTTCTATCAGACAGTTAACAGCTTCCTGCCATAATGCACCCTCCCCTGACATGTTATCCTGTTTCCTGTCTGCTTGATACAGACATAAAGGCATTAGCCTGGCTTTTTCCACTATGACCACAACCCAACCCTGAGAGCAGAGCAGAGAAGACCTGGGTTCAAATACTAAATACTTTTAAAGCTTTCAAATTCATTGAGCGTTTGCTTTAGCCTGCCAGGAATCCCAGATGGGCAGGGTTTACTCCATTGGTTCCATTTCGCCAGGCAAACTCAATCAAGCCAAGCTTAAGTATTTTGAATAGTGTTTGAACCCAGGTCTTGTGAGCAGAAGCGGTTAGGGAGCGTTCAGTTGTAAAACTGCTACATTAATATAGGCAGCCACTTCTGTATAATACATGTGACTATTTTGGTAGCAGAAAGTGAATTCTGATCTAATTAATTGATTTATAATAATGCTGCAGTGCATATCCCAAACCTCCTAGCTGTGTCCCAAATGGCACCCTATTGTCTGCAGCCTCTGTCTCCCTGCAGCTAATGTACACTCAAATGTGAGAGTGTGATATTCCCGTTTAATAGGCTGGGATGTCATTACCCACATACTTTGACAGATACAGAGCTGAGGTATTGAATTATCTCTCTCTCTCTCTCTCTCTCTCCCTCTCTCTCTCCCTCTCTCTCTCTCTCTCTCTGTCTCTCTCTCTCTCTCTCTCTCTCTCTCTCTCTTCCTCTCTCTCTCCCTCTCCCTCTCCCTCTCTCTCTCCCTCTCCCTCTCCCTCTCCCTCTCTCTCTCTCTCTCTCTCTCTCTCTCTCTCCTAAATCCATCAACGCACCACGTCCTCCTTGTAGTTGACAACACAAGCCGCCATTACCCGTGGAACGTTTACTACTTGCTATCGTTGCTGCTAGTTTTAACGGAACAATGAGTTAGATCAGCCCACCTTATTGCGTTTATTTAACCAAGTAAGTTATAGAGAAAACATTCTCTATTTCTATAATGACCTGACAACCTCTACCCACCTGAATAGGTCAGGGTTGTGTTCATTAGGCACCAAATGGCAGAAACAGTCTAAAACAGGAAGGGACAATACCAATAAGAAACCCTATTTTTGTTTTTGTTTTTCAAAAACATTTCTGCTGAGTGATAACCTAATGAGCATGGCCCAGCAGGGCCGGTATAAGCAACATAAGCCCCCGACCACTAGGGGGCCTGTCATGCCAATTAGTGTCCTCCTGCCAAAAAGTCCGTTGCTAGGGCCGTTGCTAGAACATGCCAAATTCTGCCTGGCTACGTAATGAAATCAAAAAATAATCTTTGTTTACATAGCTGGGATGAAAATAATGTCATTTTGGCTGTAATGATCTCCAAAATTTGACGCATTAGCTCATCACACCGTTGATATAGCAACGGACGATAATAGCTTCTCGAATCCCATTGTGACGTGGGGAGGGGGACACTTTTTGGCAGGGGAACACTATTTGTCATGACAGGCCCCCGACCAATTATTATTAAAAAATGTGGGGAGAACTCAGTCAGGGTCTCAACTATTGAGAGTAAGAATAGTATAGGATACACCAGGTGCAATTTATATAATTTTAGCCGTGTCTAATTCAGCTGATTTTTTGGGGGGGATTGGTAGTTAGTCTAGCCAGCTATTTAAACTTGTAGTAATCATGGCCGAATACCGACCGGATACGCAGGGCAGGTGCCCAGGGGCCCTGACCTCCAGGGGTCCCTCATTGATTTTGTTTGTTATTCTCCCTCAGATATCATACTAACATGGCATAAGTCATGGCAAAATGTGTAGAATTGCAGGAATTTAGCTGTAAAACTGCAACTTTTTTTCTCTGCCCCATGGCAAAATTAGTAGAATTGCATGACATTTGTTATAAAACTGTAACATTTTCTCTATGCCCCATGTTAAAATGTGTAGTTGCAGGAATTGTTCTTTTAAAACGAAAAATGTTTCTCTCCTCTCTCAAGAGGGGGTCAACTAAAATGTTTTGCCGCGAGGTGGGGGGCACCCCAACCAAATCTCGCTTAGGGTCCCAGAAAGGCTAGGGCCGGCGCTGCGACCGAGTAAGGCTTGGGGCATTGCGTTGTGTTTAGATTACAGAGCAGCCTCTGTAGTGTTATGATGATGGAGAAACGTCCAGATCCCAGTCAAGACTTTCCTCCCTGTATTGATCTCCTCATTCCCCTCGATGGATCTGTCTGTCTGTCTCTGTCTCTGTCTCTGTCTCTGTCTCTGCCTCTGCTCTGTCTCTCATTGTCTTTCTGTCTCTCTCTCTGTCTGTCTCTGCTCTGTCTCTGCTCTGTCTCTCTCTTTCATTGTCTCTCTGTCTCTCTCTTTGGCTTTGGCATGACAGACAGGCAGGGGGGAAGGTAGGGGATAAGAAGAATCGTAAGGCTTCTCACTCAGAGGACAAGGCTCAGTCCAGTTTTCCTTATTCAATCTTGTTCTGAGGGCAGCTGTACCTCAAATTCTTTCCAACCATAAGTCAGAGTTGACCTTAAAGCCAAGATAGAATAAAGAAAATCCAATCTGGCTGTCACAACAGGTCCACACACATGAACAACACATCCCCTCTCACTCTCTCCCCCACTTGATTAGAGTTCTAGAATGATTGTGGATTATATCAACCAAAAACAACAGAACACTTTGAAGTTCCTCACAGCTCCACCACTGTTTATAATCTCCACCACTTAACACCTTCCACCATGCTAGGCCAGGCTATAAACAACACACTGAAATCTAATTTCCTTTGATAAGGGTGTGTGGAAAAAAAAGGTGACTCATCTGTACTAATGAGTTTTGGCAGAGGTCTTGTCTGTCTCACGACAATATCATAGGTATACAGTTTAGAACAAACACCACACACACACACACACACACACACACACACACACACACACACACACACACAAACAACACACACACACAAACAACACACAAACAAACAACACACACACACACAGATACACACCATCTGTAGATACGATTCAGGATGCTAAGGGGTGGAAAATGTTTGTTCAGGATGTGAGAAATGAATCCATTATGTCCAAATATAGAGTCTGGTTGTCACTCCAGGCTCTGGGGACTCTGGGGATGTGATGCGATGAGATGCTTTACATAGTGTGTGTGTGTGTGTGTGTGTGTGTGTGTGTATGTGTTTCAGGCAGCAGCAGGCCTGTTCAAGCAGGGAATGAGTGCTGCCAGTCTGACAGCCAGCTGGTAATGAAGGGAATTACAGGAAGAGGCTGTCTGGTCCAATGCCTCCAAGCCTCCTGTTTCAAATCAAACTGTTTGATTTAAATGATAAAACACAATCAACACCCCCAACATAAACAGTGTTGTGCCATGTTGTTACTGATCACCAGAGAAGGTATACCATCACAATACAAACACTGGCAAATCTACTCTGACATATTTTGTGTCTCAATCAATGCCTCCAAGCATCCTGTTTCAAATCAGAGTGGTCATCTCATCTAAATGATAAAACCCTAAAATAAAGCTGGTAAAAAGGTGGGTGTTATTTATTTCCTATCCAGAGCGACTTACAGAGTCATCTTAAGATACAGTTGAAGTCGGAAGTTTACATACACTTAGGATGGAGTCATTAAAACTCGTTTTTCAACCACTCCACACATTTCTTGTTAATAAACTATAGTTTTGGCAAGTCGGTTAGGACATCTACTTAGTGCGTGACACAAGTAATTTTTCCAACAATTGTTTACAGACAGATTATTTCACTTATAATTCACTGTATCACAATTCCAGTGGGTCAGAGGTTTACATACACTAAGTTGACTGTGCCTTTAAACAGCTTGGAAAATTCCAGAAAATGATGTCATGGCTTTAGAAGCTTCTGATAGGCTAATTGACATCATTTGAGTCAATTGGAGGTGTACCTGTGGATGTATTCCAAGGCCTACCTTCAAACTCAGTGCCTCTTTGCTTGACATCATGGGAAAATCAAAAGAAATCAGCCAAGACCTCAGATTTTTTTTTGTCATAACCTGAAAGGCCACTCAGCAAGGAAGAAGCCACTGCTCCAAAACCGCCATAGAAAAGCCAGACTACGGTTTGCAACTGCACATGGGGACAAAGATCGTACTTTTTGGAGAAATGTCCTCTGGTCTGATGAAACAAAAATAGAACTGTTTGGCCAAAATGACCATCATTATGTTTGGAGGAAAAAGGGGGTTGCTTGCAAGCTGAAGAACACCATCCCAACCGTGAAGCACGTGGGTGGCAGCATCATGCTGTGGGGGTGCTTTGCTGCAGGCGGGACTGGTGCACTTCACAAAATAGATGGCATCATGAGGAAGGAAAATGTATGTGGATATATTGAAGCAACATCTCAAGACATCAGTCAGGAAGTTAAAGCTTGGTCGCAAGTGGGTCTTCCAAATGGACAATGACCCCCAGCATACTTCCAAAGTTGTGGCAAAATGGCTTAAGGACAACAAAGTAAAGGTATTGGAGTGGCCATCACAAAGCCCTGACCTCAATCCTATAGAAAATATGTGGGCAGAACTGAAAAAGCGTGTGCGAGCAAGGAGGCCTACAACCTGACTCAGTTACACAAGCTCTGTCAGGAGGAATGGGCCAAAATTCACCCAACTTATTATGGGAAGCTTGTGGAAGGCTACCCGAAACGTTTGGTCAAGTTAAACAATTTAAAGGCAATGCTACCAAATACTAATTGAGTGTATGTAAACTTCTGACCCACTGGGAATGTGATGAAAGAAATAAAAGCTGACATAAATCATTCTCTCTACCATTATTCTGACATTTCACATTCTTAAAATAAAGTGGTGATCCTAACTGACCTAAGACAGGGAATTTTTTACTAGGAACAAATGTCAGGAATTGTGAAAAACGTAGTTTAAATGTATTTGGCTAAGGTGTATGTAAACTTCCGACTTCAACTGTATACATAATATGACATTTGAAATGTCTTTATTCTTTTGGAACTTCTGAGTGTAAGGTTTACTGTTAATATTTATTGTTTATTTCACTTTTGTTTACTATCTACTTCACTTGCTTTGGCAATGTTAACATACCATGCCAAATAAATAAGAAAGAGAGAGTTGGGGAGTGGGGGGGAGAGAGAGAAAGAGAGAGGGGGAGCATGGGGGGAGAGAGAGAGAGAGGGGGGAGTAGGGGTGAGAGGGAGAGAAAGAGGGGGGAGTGGGGGAGAGAGAAAGAGAGAGGGGGGAGTGGGGGAAAGAGGGGGGTGTGGGGGGAGAGAGAGCGAGAAAGAGAGAGAGGGGGAGTGGGGGGGAGAGAGAGAGAGAAAGAGAGAGAGAGGGGGGTGGGGGGAGACAGAAAGAGAGAGAGGGGGAGTGGGGGGGTACAGAGAAAGAGGGGGGTGGGGGGGAAAGGGAGAGAAAGAGAGAGAGGGGGAGTGGGGGGAGAGAGAGAGAAAGAGAGAGAGGGGGAGTGGGGGGAGAGAGAGAGAAAGAGAGAGGGGGAGAGGGGTGGGGTGTGGGGGAGAGAGAGAAAGAGAGAGGGGGGAGTGGGGGGGAGAGAGAGAAAGAGAGAGAGGGGGTGTGGGGGAGCGAGAGAGAGAGAGAGAGGGGGCGTGGGGAGAGAGAGAGAAATAGAGAGATGGGCGTGGGGGGGTACAGAGAAAGAGGGGGGGTGAGGGGGAAAGGGAGAGAAAGAGAGAGAGGAGGAGTGGGGGGAGAGAGAGAGAAAGAGAGAGAGGGGTGGGGTGTGGGGGAGAGAGAAAGAGAGAGGGGGGAGAGAGAGAGAAAGAGAAAGAGAGAGAGGGTGGGGGTGTGGGGAGAGAGAGAGAAAGAGAGAGAGGGGGAGGGAGAGAGAGAGAAATAGAGAGAGGGGCGTGGGGGGTACAGAGAAAGAGGGGGGTGGGGGGAAAGGGAGAGAAAGAGAGAGAGGGGGAGTGGGGGGAGAGAGAGAGAACGAGAGAGAGGGGTGGGGTGTGGGGAGAGAGAGAAAGAGAGAGGGGGAGTGGGGGAGAGAGAGAGAAAGAGAAAGAGAGAGAGGGGAGTGGGGGGGAGAGAGAGAGAAAGAGAGAGAGGTGGTGTGGGGGAGAGAGAGAGAAAGTGAGAGAGGGGGAGTGGGGGGGAGAGAAAGAGAGAGAGGGGGAGTGGGGGGAGAGAGAGAGAAAGAGAGAGAGGGGGCGTGGGGGGATAGAGAGAGAAAGAGAGAGAGGGGGTGTGGGGGGAGCGAGAGAGAGAGAGAGAGGGGGCGTGGGGAGAGAGAGAGATAAATAGAGAGAGGGGCGTGGGGGGGAGCAAGAGAGAAAGAGAGAGAGGGGGGTGTTTGGGGGAGAGAGAGAGAAAGAGAGAGAAGGGGGAGTGGGGGGGAGAGAGAGAGAAAGAGAGAGAGGGGTGTTTGGGAGAGAGGGAGAAATAGAGAGAGGGGCGTGGGGGGAGCAAGAGAGAAAGAGAGAGAGGGGGGTGTTTGGGGGAGAGAGGGAGAAAGAGAGAGAAGGGGGAGTGGGGGGAGAGAGGGAGAGAAAGAGAGAGAGGGGTGTTTGGGGGAGAGAGAGAGAAAGAGAGAGGGGGGAGTGGGGGAGAGAGAGAGAAAGAGAGAGAGGGGGTGTTTGGGAGAGAGAGAAAGAGAGAGATGGGGTGTTTGGGGGAGAGAGAGAGAAAGAGAAAGAGAGAGAGGGGGAGTGGGGGGGAGAGAGAGAAAGAAAGAGAGAATGGGAGTGGGGGGGAGAGAGAGAGAGAAAGAGAGAGGGGGTGTTTCGGGAAGAGAGAGAAAGAGAGAGATGGGGGTATTTGGGAGAGAGAGAGAGAGAGAGAGAGAGAGAGAGAGAGAGAGAGAGAAAGAGAGAGAGAGAGGGGGGAGTGGGGGGAGAGAGAGAAAGAGAGAGGGGGGTGGGGAGAGAGAGAGAGAAAGAGAGAGGGGGGAGTGGGGGGGAGAGAGAGAAAGAGAGAGGGTGTTGGGGGAGAGAGAGAGAGAGAGAGAGAGAGAGAGAGAGAGAGAGAGAGAGAGAGAGGGGGTGTAGGGGGAGAGAGAGAGAAAGAGAGAGGGGGGTGGGGAGAGAGAGAGAAAGATAGAGAAGGTGGGTGTGGGGGGTAGAGAGAGAAAGAGAGAGAGGAGGAGTAGAGAGAGAACGAGAGAGTGGGGGGGAGAGAGAGAAAGAGACATACACACTGTTGCTAGTTCTTAAGCGTGGTCTGAAGGGTTATTCCCACAGAGAGAACAGAACCACAAAGCTGCTCAATTGATTGACTAAATAACTCCTCTTATTCTACTGGGGGTGTATTGGTTGAAATGGTTGCAATGGTTGTCATGGTTGAAATGGTTGCAATGGTTGTCATGGTTGTCATGGGAGTAATGGTTGTCATGGGTGTAATGGGTGTCATGGTTGCCATGGGTGTAATGGGTGTCATGGTTGCCATGGTTGTCATGGGTGTAATCGTTGTCATGGTTGTCATGATTGTCATGGTTGTAATGGGTGTCATGGTTGTCATGGTTGCCATGGGTGTCATGGTTGTCATGGGGAGGATAAGAGGGTTCTGAATAATGGTTTTCTAGGTTTCAACCTCTATTGACCAGCCTCCTTTGTCATGGTCCAGTATTTACAGTTATCATTCCCATCAATTCCTCTGCTTCAGAGTGTGTGTTGTGCTATCTATGGTTGCGGATGGTGGGCTCCATGTTTCAGAGAAGGAGAGCGAGAGAGAGAGCGCGTATGTGTATGTGCGTCTGTGCCTGCGTACCTGTATGTGGGTCAACCTACCAGTGCGTATGGTGTGCTCTCCTCCAGAGCAGGAGAAGTCTCCAGAGGTGAGCAGGAAGCAGGTTGCCTCTTTCTTGGCGGTCTCGTTCCCCCTGACCGTCCGGGCGTGTTCTCGACCATGACCGTGGGCGTGCCGTAGGTTCCACCCCTCGCTGGGTGACAGCGGCTGGGTCAGGCTGCACCCCTCATCCGACGACAGAGCCAAGTTGGCGTCTCCGTTCTGCTTGGAGTCTGACAGGAGGACAGACATGGTTCATAAAGAGTAAGATCTAGGATCAGGTCCTCCCAGTCCATGTAATCTTATTCATTAGGATATAAATGGCTAAACTGATCCTAGATCAACACTCCTACTCTGAGACCTGGGGTCAAAATACTATTTGTAATAAATGCAATACTTTAGCTGGGCTTGATTGAGCATGCCAGGCAAATCGGAACCAATAGAATATTCCCCAAACTGCTATCCCCACCCATCTGGCACCGCAGGCAAACTGGAGCAAACGCTCAAACTATTGGACATGTTTTGAGTAGTTTTTGAACCCAGGTCTGCAGGAGACACAGGGCCGGGCTGACAGTAAATGCCAAAGATCCCCTCAGGTCTTCGAGAGAAGGTCGGGCTACAGAGCCACAATGTCATTTTTACTGTGAAAACACAATTTTTCTGGCAAATTCCATTTATTGTACAGCAGCAACCTTATAAGAAGATGATTTAAAGGTCCAATGAGGCCGTTTTTTTCCTCAATATTAAATCATTTCTGGGTAAAAAGTAAGTACCTTACTGTTTTCAATGAAAATTGTCAAAAAGCAAAAATAGCTTCTTTGCAAAGGGCAATTTCTCAAGCAAGAATTTTGCTAGGACTGTCTGGGAGTGGCCTGAGTTGGGGAGGGGAAAACAGAAATGTGCTATTATTGGCTGAGAACTCTCTTTCTTATTGGTCTATTAACTAATTTACCACATGGTGATGTCACCACGGAAGGCCAAAACTCCATCCCACCAAAACAGGCTGAAATTTCAGGCGGTCTTTTCAAACAGCTTTTACACTAAAAGGGCGTTATCATCATTTTCACAATTTCACAGTATTATTCCAACCTCATAGTGTGGAAATATATATATAAAACACTGGAAATTCACGTTTTTGACTGCACTGGGCCTTTAAGTCTTGGGATGTAGATCGATGAATATACAGTGGGGGAAAAAAGTATTTAGTCAGCCAAAAATTGTGCAAGTTCTCCCACTTAAAAAGATGAGAGAGGCCTGTAATTTTCATCATAGGTACACGTCAACTATGACAGACAAAATGAGATATTTTTTTCCAGAAAATCACATTGTAGGATTTTTTATGAATTTATTTGCAAATTATGGTGGAAAATAAGTATTTGGTCAATAACAAAAGTTTCTCAATACTTTGTTATATACCCTTTGTTGGCAATGACACAGGTCAAACGTTTTCTGTAAGTCTTCACAAGGTTTTCACACACTGTTGCTGGTATTTTGGCCCATTCCTCCATGCAGATCTCCTCTAGAGCAGTGATGTTTTGGGGCTGTCGCTGGGCAACACGGACTTTCAACTCCCTCCAAAGATTTTCTATGGGGTTGAGATCTGGAGACTGGCTAGGCCACTCCAGGACCTTGAAATGCTTCTTACGAAGCCACACCTTCGTTGCCCGGGCGGTGTGTTTGGGATCATTGTCATGCTGAAAGACCCAGCCACGTTTCATCTTCAATGCCCTTGCTGATGGAAGGAGGTTTTCACTCAAAATCTCACGATACATGGCCCCATTCATTCTTTCCTTTACACGGATCAGTCGTCCTGGTCCCTTTGCAGAAAAACAGCCCCGAAGCATGATGTTTCCACCCCCATGCTTCACAGTAGGTATGGTGTTCTTTGGATGCAACTCAGCATTCTTTGTCCTCCAAACACGACGAGTTGAGTTTTTACCAAAAAGTTATATTTTGGTTTCATCTGACCATATGACATTCTCCCCAATCCTCTTCTGGATCATCCAAATGCACTCTAGCAAACTTCAGACGGGCCTGGACATGTACTGGCTTAAGCAGGGGGACACGTCTGGCACTGCAGGATTTGAGTCCCTGACGGCGTAGTGTGTTACTGATGGTAGGCTTTGTTACTTTGGTCCCAGCTCTCTGCAGGTCATTCACTAGGTCCCCCTGTGTGGTTCTGGGATTTTTGCTTACCGTTCTTGTGATCATTTTGACCCCACGGGGTGAAATCTTGCGTGGAGCCCCAGATCGAGGGAGATTATCAGTGGTCTTGTATGTCTTCCATTTCCTAATAATTGCTCCCACAGTTGATTTCTTCAAACCAAGCTGCTTACCTATTGCAGATTCAGTCTTCCCAGCCTGGTGCAGGTCTACAATTTTGTTTCTGGTGTCCTTTGACAGCTCTTTGGTCTTGGCCATAGTGGAGTTTGGAGTGTGACTGTTTGAGGTTGTGGACAGGTGTCTTTTATACTGATAACAAGTTCAAACAGGTGCCATTAATATAGGTAACGAGTGGAGGACAGAGGAGCCTCTTAAAGAAGAAGTTACAGGTCTGTGAGAGCCAGAAATCTTGCTTGTTTGTAGGTGACCAAATACTTATTTTCCACCATAATTTGCAAATAAATTCATTAAAAATCCTACAATGTGATTTTCTGGAGAAAACATTTCTCAATTTGTCTGTCATAGTTGACGTGTACCTATGATGAAAATTACAGGCCTCTCTCATCTTTTTAAGTGGGAGAACTTGCACAATTGGTGGCTGACTAAATACTTTTTTCCCCACTGTACAGTTAGTGAGTGCATACATTTTCATACTGGCCCCCGTGGGAATCGAACCCACAACCCTGGCGTTGCTCTACCAACTGAGCTACACGGATGGCCATCAACTCAACTCATGAGGACAGCAACACGTAAATACATGTTGCGTTTCTAATCAGAATTAGCGTTATTAGGGTGCATAAGTATTATGATTACTGTGAGAATAGTCTCCAAAGTAACCACGATAGTTTGAATCTCTCTCTCCCTTCCATTCTGACCCTCCTTCTACCCAAGCAGTCATGCTATTGTTAGTCCAATCCACTAGGGTCCTGTTTTCATTGTATTACGTTAGTAATCAATAACCTATGTGTGTTTGTATTGTGTTATTATTTAGTTAGTTAGTAAATAAATAATTAAGCCAATTTGTGTATTGCTGATTCATCAATAAGGTTAGGGTTCTTCCAGGTTCAAGGATTATGCGACGTTCAGAATGAGACTGATAAGAGGTAGTTATTTGATAAGTGACTGTTATCGATATATAACCTATCTTCTAAGAGTTTAATTCGGGAGATGGTAACTCATTAAACAACTTCTTCCGTGGTGCCCCAAATTCCTAATGAGTTAATTTTTACATTATTAATTTAATTGAGTGACAATTAAACATAGTTAGGTGATTCGATAAATAACAGTCATACATTAAAGTAAGTCACGTCACGACAATACCTTATGTCAGTAAAGAACTGCAATACTGTAGTGACGTGCTCATTAGTAATGTGTTTAAGTTGAATGTGTGAGTTAAAGGGTGAGTGTGAATGGGTTTGAATGACTTGAATGAGTTATGAGTGTGAATGGGTTTGAATGACTTGAATGAGTTATGAGTGTGAATGGGTTGAATAAATGATGTCTCCACTTACTGTACCATTATAGCACCAAAGGATTTAGTGAAGGGATAAGTGCACAAAGAATATGGTCTATGAATGTTTCAGGGTGAATAAAGTCAAGGTAGTGTGATGTGTAATGGAGTAGCGGTTTGAAAAGGTTGAATGAGGTCAGAGTTTGAATTAGTGGAATGGTTGATGGGTTTTAAATAAATGAAACATCCACTTATCATTGTGGCCTATGGCATATAATAACGATGCTTCAAAAACATATGTGTAAATGATGTGGTAGATGGATTAGTACAGTAGAGTATGGGGTGATATTAGTGCCAGCAAAAAAATTGAATTTGATTTCAGAATCTAATTTGAATTGGCCTGACCTGAGCGGTTCCTGTTGATATTCTCTGCAGCCAGCGGACACGTATCACTCTGAATACTGTCCCTGGGAGAGGTTGTGACGGACTTCCCGAACGAGGCCGTGTCCGTGGGAGCGTCCGGGTTCGGGTTGTGCGCCTTCTTCTTCTTAGGCAGCTTCTGTTTAGCCATGGCCAGGGAGTAGTACATCCCAAAGTTATTGACAATAACAGGCACGGGCATGGCGATGGTAAGCACCCCCGATAGGGCGCACAGAGCGCCCACCATCATGCCCAGCCACGTCTTGGGGTACATGTCCCCGTAGCCCAGGGTAGTCATGGTGACCACGGCCCACCAGAAGGAGATAGGGATGTTCTTGAAGTGGGTGTGGTTGGAGCCGCGGGGGTCGTCCGGTTGGGCCCCTATCCGCTCTGCGTAGTAGATCATTGTGGCGAAGATGAGGACGCCCAACGCCAGGAAGACGATAAGCAGGCAGAACTCGTTGACGCTGGCTTTCAACGTGTGGCCGAGAACCCTCAGACCGACGAAATGCCTGGTCAGCTTAAAGATCCGGAGGATCCGGACGAAGCGGACTACTCGTAGAAATCCGAGGATGTCGGAGGCTGCTTTAGAGGATAGACCGCTGAGGCTCATCTCCAGATAGAAGGGCAGGATAGCCACGAAGTCAATGACGTTTAACATGTTCTTGATGAAGAGCAGCTTGTCGGGGCAGCACACGATGCGGACCAAGAACTCAAAAGTGAACCAGACCACACAAACGCCCTCCACCACGGTCAGAATGGGCTTGGTCACCACCTAGAGTAGATCACATTATACATTAGATTATACATTAGATTATAAATTAGATTATACATTAGATTAGATTATACATTAGATTATACATTAGATTATACATCAGATTAGATTATACATTAGATTATACATTAGATTAGATTAAACATTAGATTATACATAAGATTATACATTAGATTAGATTATACATTAGATTAGATTATACATTAGATTATACATTAGATTAGATTATATATTTGATTATACATTATATTATACATTAGATTATACATTAGATTATACATTAGATTAAACATTAGATTATACATAAAATTAGATTATACATTAGATTATACATTATATTATATTATACATTAGATTATACATTAGATTAGATTATACATTAGATTATATTATACATTAGATTAGATTATAGATTAGTTTATACATTAGATTATACATTAGATTAGATTATCATTAGATTATACATTAGATTATACATTAGATTATACATTAGATTAGATTATACATTAGATTAGATTACACATTAGATTATACATTAGATGATGCATTAGATTATACATTAGATTAGATTATACATTAGATTAGATTATACATTAGATTATACATTAGATTAGATTATATATTTGATTATACATTATATTATACATTATATTATACATTAGATTAGATTATACAATAGATTATACATTAGACTAGATTATACATTAGATTATACATTATATTATATTATACATTAGATTATACATTAGATTAGATAATACATTAGATTATATTATACATTAGATTATACATTAGATTAGATTATAGATTAGTTTATACATTATATTATACATTAGATTAGATTATCATTAGATTATACATTAGATTAGATTATACATTAGATTATAGATTAGATTATACATTCGATTAGATTATACATTCGATTATACATTTGATTAGATTATACATTAGATTAGATTATAGATTAGATCAGATTATAGATTAGATTAGAATATACATTAGATTAGATTATACATTAGATTAGACTATACATTAGACTATTGAATTTAAATTCAGGGATCATTAAAGTATCAATCTATCAATCTATTAGATTAACTATTATCCCAACAGGAGAAATTCATTTGGTCACTAAAATGTGCTTAAAAGCATTTGCCATAATACAAAAATACAAGACAATGCGATGGAATACAGTACAATACAATGCAGTACAATACAGTACAATACAATAAAGTAAAATGCAGTACAATACAATACACTACATTACAGTACAATGCAGTACAGTACAATACAGTACAGTACAATGCATTGAAAAAAAGGCCCAATACGTTTAGGTCCTATCCAGAAACAATTAAATTATCACCATATTGCTTTCACCAGATCTCCACTAGAGTCGAGGGGGTAGCTGCTCAGGGTTCTTTCTCGACAGGATCATAATCTATTGACAATGAGGATCCCTCTCTCTCACCTCCACTGAGACCTCCTCTGTGTGGGTTCCACACCACCACGCGTTCTGTTGTACATATAGCGGTACTACGTATAGTCTATTTACATCTAAGAATCTCTCTCACCTCCACCAAGACCACCTCCTTAGTGTGGTTCCCCACCACCACGCGTTCCGTGCGGTTCTGCAGGTCGTTGAAGTACTCGTGGGTCTCCAGACAGAACGTAGTGATGGAAACCAGGATAAAGAACAGGGAGGCAAACGCTATGCCCTGCAACGAGACAATCAATCAATCAATCAATCAATAAATTGACACTTCAATCACTTGGACAAATCAACCTATCAGATGTATTTATAAAGCCCTTTTTACGTCAGCAGTTGTCAGAAAGCGCTTTCATAGTACAAAACACTCTAAGTCAGTGAGAGGAAACATGTTGGACGGGACATGGTTACAGGAAACAGGTACATACAGTGAGGGAAAAAAGTATTTGATCCCCTGCTGATTTTGTATGTTTGCCCACTGACAAAGAAATGATCAGTCTATAATTTTAATGGTATGTTTATTTGAACAGTGAGAGACAGAATAACAACAACAAAATCCAGAAAAAAACGCATGTCAAAAAATGTTATAAATTGATTTGCATTTTAAATGAGGGAAATAAGTATTTGACCCCCTCTGCAAAACATGACTTAGTACTTGATGGCAAAACCCTTGTTGGCAATCACAGAGGTCAGACGCTTCTTGTAGTTGGCCACCAGGTTTGCACACATCTCAGGAGGGATTTTGTCCCACTCCTCTTTGCAGATCTTCTCCAAGTCATTAAGGTTTCGAGGCTGACGCTTGGCAACTCCAACCTTCAGCTCCCTCTATGGGATTAAGGTCTGGAGACTGGCTAGGCCACTCCAAGACCTTAATGTGCTTCTTCTTGAGTCACTCCTTTGTTGCATTGGCCATGTGTTTTGGGTCATTGTCATGCTGGAATACCCATCCACGACCCATTTTCAATGCCCTGGCTGAGGGAAGGAGGTTCATGGCCCCATCAATCATCCCTTTGATGCGGTGAAGTTGTCCTGTCCCCTTAGCAGAAAAACACCCCCAAAGCATAATGTTTCCACCTCCATGTTTGACGGTGGGGATGGTGTTCTTGGGGCGAGTTGAGTTGATGCCAGGACAGCGGAGACAGCCAGGACAGCGGAGACAGCCAGGACAGCAGAGTCACTCACCACCTTCCGGAGACACTTGAAACCCCACCTCTTTAAGGAATACCTGGGATAGGATAAAGTAATCCTTCTACCCCCCCTTACCCCACCCCACCAAAAAAAAAAAACATATTGTAAAGTGGTTATCCCACTGGCTATAAGGTGAATGCACCAATTTGTAAGTCGCTCTGGATAAGAGCGTCTGCTAAATGACGTAAATGTAAATGTAATGCCAAAGAGCTCGATTTTGGTCTCATCTGACCACAACACTTTCACCCAGTTCTCCTCTGAATCATTCAGATGTTCATTGGCAAACTTCAGACGGGCCTGTATATGTGCTTTCTTGAGCAGGGGGACCTTGCGGGCGCTGCAGGATTTCAGTCCTTCACGGCGCAGTGTGTTACCAATTGTTTTCTTGGTGACTATGGTCCCAGCTGCCTTGAGATCATTGACAAGATCCTCCCATGTAGTTCTGGGCTGATTCCTCACCGTTCTCATGATCATTGCAACTCCACGAGGTGAGATCTTGCATGGAGCCCCAGGCCGAGGGAGATTGACAGTTATTTTGTGTTTCTTCCATTTGCGAATAATCGCACCAACTGTTGTCACCTTCTCACCAAGCTGCTTGGCGATGGTCTTGTAGCCCATTCCAGCCTTGTGTAGGTCTACAATCTTGTCCCTGACATCCTTGGAGAGCTCTTTGGTCTTGGACATGGTGGAGAGTTTGGAATCTGATTGATTGATTGCTTCTGTGGACAGGTGTCTTTTATACAGGTAACAAGCTGAAATTAGGAGCACTCCCTTTAAGAGTGTGCTCCTAATCTCAGCTCGTTACCTGTATAAAAGACACCTGGAAGCCAGAAATCTTTCTGATTGAGAGGGGGTCAAATACTTATTTCCCTCATTAAAATGCAAATCAATTTATAACATTTTCGACATGCGTTTTTCTGGATTCTTTTGTTGTTATTCTTTCTCTCACTGTTCAAATAAACCTACCATTAAAATTATAGACGGATAATTTCTTTGTCAGTGGGCAAACGTACAAAATCAGCAGGGGATCAAATACTTTTTTCCCTCACTGTACTAGTACTTTAGTAACTAAATTGTACTAGCATAGCAATGGAGTGGAGCATTTTCTGTTATCACACAAGTGCGATTGTCACAGACGTTAAGAGACGGGTCGGACCAAGGTGCAGCGTGAAAGGCGTACATGTTTATTAACTAATAAACACACGACGCAGTAACCAAAATAACAAACTTAACCGTGACGGTCCAAAGGGCTAACACACAAGCCTAAACAGGAACACAACAAGATCCCACAACAACAGTCAGGAAAACAGGCTGCCTAAGTATGATCCCCAATCAGAGACAACGAGCGACAGCTGCCTCTGATTGGGAACCACACCCGGCCAAACATAGAAATACAACACCTAGAATATTCACACCCTGACCAAACTAGCTAGAGTTCTATAGGCCAGGGCGTGACAGCGATAGGGACTGTTGCTTATTCCATGCTGTTACTAATGTAAGGTGTTACTGAAAAATAGACAGGTAACATGGCCCATTCTACTTACGTGACAGCGATAGGGACTGTTGACAGCGATAGGGACTGTTGACAGCGATAGGGACTGTTGACAGCGATAGGGACTGTTGCTTATTCCATGCTGTTACTAATGTAAGGTGTTACTGAAAAATAGACAGGTAACATGGCCCATTCTACTTACAGAGGATATGTTTAAACTTTTGGAGAGAAACAGTGTTACATTTACCTCCCTACAGCTTTTTATTTCAACATTACTGGCTGATTTCTGCTGTTTTCACTTCAGCAAGCTGACAATTACTCTGTAGAAACACCAGTCCAGGACAAAAAAATGCTTTGAGAGAAAATCACTGCCATTTCAAATAAATTACATCTATGGTAACACACACGCATGCGCACACACACACACACACACACACACACACACACACACACACACACACACACACACACACAGAGAGAGATGGGGTCCTGCTGAGAGGTGAAAAGTGATTCAATTAGTTTAACACCTTCATGTGTGCTGCCATGCAGAGAACAGCTGACAGCAGGGAACAGTCACACCCACAGCACCAACAGCAGGGAACAGTCACACCCACAGCACCAACAGCAGGGAACAGTCACACCCACAGCACCAACAGCAGGGAACAGTCACACCCACAGCACCAACAGCAGGGAACAGTCACACCCATAGCACCAACAGCAGGGAACAGTCACACCCACAGCACCAACAGCAGGGAACAGTCACACCCACAGCACCAACAGCAGGGAACAGTCACATCACAGCACCAACAGCAGGGAACAGTCACACCCACAGCACCAACAGCAGGGAACAGTCACACCCACAGCACCAACAGCAGGGAACAGTCACACCCACAGCACCAACAGCAGGGAACAGTCACATCACAGCACCAACAGCAGGGAACAGTCACACCCACAGCACCAACAGCAGGGAACAGTCACACCCACAGCACCAACAGCAGGGAACAGTCACACCCACAGCACCAACAGCAGGGAACAGTCACATCACAGCACCAACAGCAGGGAACAGTCACACCCACAGCACCAACAGCAGGGAACAGTCACACCCACAGCACCAACAGCAGGGAACAGTCACACCCACAGCACCAACAGCAGGGAACAGTCACATCACAGCACCAACAGCAGGGAACAGTCACACCCACAGCACCAACAGCAGGGAACAGTCACACCCACAGCACCAACAGCAGGGAACAGTCACACCCACAGCACCAACAGCAGGGAACAGTCACACCCACAGCACCAACAGCAGGGAACAGTCACACCCACAGCACCAACAGCAGGGAACAGTCACACCCACAGCACCAACAGCAGGGAACAGTCACACCCACAGCACCAACAGCAGGGTACAGTCACACCCACAGCACCAACAGCAGGGAACAGTCACACCCACAGCACCAACAGCAGGGAACAGTCACACCCACAGCACCAACAGCAGGGAACAGTCACACCCACAGCACCAACAGCAGGGAACAGTCACACCCACAGCACCAACAGCAGGGAACAGTCACACCCACAGCACCAACAGCAGGGAACAGTCACACCCACAGCACCAACAGCAGGGAACAGTCACACCCACAGCACCAACAGCAGGGAACAGTCACACCCACAGCACCAACAGCAGGGAACAGTCACACCCACAGCACCAACAGCAGGGAACAGTCACACCCACAGCACCAACAGCAGGGAACAGTCACACCCACAGCACCAACAGCAGGGAACAGTCACACCCACAGCACCAACAGCAGGGAACAGTCACACCCACAGCACCAACAGCAGGGAACAGTCACACCCACAGCACCAACAGCAGGGAACAGTCACACCCACAGCACCAACAGCAGGGAACAGTCACATCACAGCACCAACAGCAGGGAACAGTCACACCCACAGCACCAACAGCAGGGAACAGTCACACCCACAGCACCAACAGCAGGGAACAGTCACACCCACAGCACCAACAGCAGGGAACAGTCACATCACAGCACCAACAGCAGGGAACAGTCACACCCACAGCACCAACAGCAGGGAACAGTCACACCCACAGCACCAACAGCAGGGAACAGTCACACCCACAGCACCAACAGCAGGGAACAGTCACATCACAGCACCAACAGCAGGGAACAGTCACACCCACAGCACCAACAGCAGGGAACAGTCACACCCACAGCACCAACAGCAGGGAACAGTCACACCCACAGCACCAACAGCAGGGAAAAGTCACACCCACAGCACCAACAGCAGGGAACAGTCACACCCACAGCACCAACAGCAGGGAACAGTCACACCCACAGCACCAACAGCAGGGAACAGTCACACCCACAGCACCAACAGCAGGGAACAGTCACACCCACAGCACCAACAGCAGGGAACAGTCACACCCACAGCACCAACAGCAGGGAACAGTCACACCCACAGCACCAACAGCAGGGAACAGTCACACCCACAGCACCAACAGCAGGGAACAGTCACACCCACAGCACCAACAGCAGGGAACAGTCACACCCACAGCACCAACAGCAGGGAACAGTCACACCCACAGCACCAACAGCAGGGAACAGTCACACCCACAGCACCAACAGCAGGGAACAGTCACACCCACAGCACCAACAGCAGGGAACAGTCACATCACAGCACCAACAGCAGGGAACAGTCACACCCACAGCACCAACAGCAGTGAACAGTCACATCCACAGCACCAACAGCAGGGAACAGTCACACCCACAGCACCAACAGCAGGGAACAGTCACACCCACAGCACCAACAGCAGGGAACAGTCACACCCACAGCACCAACAGCAGGGAACAGTCACACCCACAGCACCAACAGCAGGGAACAGTCACACCCACAGCACCAACAGCAGGGAACAGTCACACCCACAGCACCAACAGCAGGGAACAGTCACACCCACAGCACCAACAGCAGGGAACAGTCACACCCACAGCACCAACAGCAGGGAACAGTCACACCCACAGCACCAACAGCAGGGAACAGTCACACCCACAGCACCAACAGCAGGGAACAGTCACACCCACAGCACCAACAGCAGGGAACAGTCACACCCACAGCACCAACAGCAGGGAACAGTCACACCCACAGCACCAACAGCAGGGAACAGTCACACCCACAGCACCAACAGCAGGGAACAGTCACACCCACAGCACCAACAGCAGGGAACAGTCACACCCACAGCACCAACAGCAGGGAACAGTCACACCCACAGCACCAACAGCAGGGAACAGTCACACCCACAGCACCAACAGCAGGGAACAGTCACACCCACAGCACCAACAGCAGGGAACAGTCACACCCACAGCACCAACAGCAGGGAACAGTCACACCCACAGCACCAACAGCAGGGAACAGTCACACCCACAGCACCAACAGCAGGGAACAGTCACACCCACAGCACCAACAGCAGGGAACAGTCACACCCACAGCACCAACAGCAGGGAACAGTCACACCCACAGCACCAACAGCAGGGAACAGTCACACCCACAGCACCAACAGCAGGGAACAGTCACACCCACAGCACCAACAGCAGGGAACAGTCACACCCACAGCACCAACAGCAGGGAACAGTCACACCCACAGCACCAACAGCAGGGAACAGTCACACCCACAGCACCAACAGCAGGGAACAGTCACACCCACAGCACCAACAGCAGGGAAAAGTCACATCACAGCACTAACAGCCATCTATGCTGACTCATAAAGGAGGAGGCAGGAACAGAGACAGAGAGTAATGGTAACCATTACTATCCAGTGGAAACTGTTTCACGACTCGAGAAACTATCACTAATCTAGTACACAATTGATGATTTAAAGCTAATGGTTTACAAGGGCGAGAGGATGAATCTGGTCAGCATTCAAAAACAGATCACACTCAGACCAGAGAACAACCCAGATTCCAGAGCAACAGCCTCTTTAATCTGGCAGTGCTGTAAAACAGGGCCTCCAGCCATCAGCCACTATGCAGCCACAAGGCCCATCACCTACCCAGCCATCAGCCACCATGCAGCCACAAGGCCCATCATCTACCCAGCCATCAGCCACCATGCAGCCACAAGGCCCATCATCTACCCAGCCATCAGCCACAAGGCCCATCATCTACCCAGCCATCAGCCACTATGCAGCCACAAGCTCCATCATCTACCCAGCCATCAGCCACTATGCAGCCACAAGGCCCATCATCTACCCAGCCATCAGCCACCATGCAGCCACAAGGCCCATCATCTACCCAGCCATCAGCCACCATGCAGCCACAAGGCCCATCATCTACCCAGCCATCAGCCACCATGCAGCCACAAGGCCCATCATCTACCCAGCCATCAGCCACTATGCAGCCACAAGGCCCATCCTCTACCCAGCCATCAGCCACAAGGCCCATCATCTACCCAGCCGTCCGCCACTATGCAGCCACAAGCCCCATCATCTACCCAGCCATCAGCCACTATGCAGCCACAAGGCCCATCCTCTACCCAGCCATCAGCCACAAGGCCCATCATCTACCCAGTCATCAGCCACTATGCAGCCACAAGGCCCATCCTCTACCCAGCCGTCCGCCACTATGCAGCCACAAGGCCCATCCTCTACCCAGCCGTCCGCCACTATGCAGCCACAAGGCCCATCCTCTACCCAGCCATCAGCCACTATGCAACCACAAGGCCCATCCTCTACCCAGCCATCAGCCACTATGCAGCCACAAGGCCCATCATCTACCCAGCCATCAGCCACTATGCAGCCACAAGGCCCATCCTCTACCCAGCCGTCCGCCACTATGCAGCCACAAGGCCCATCCTCTACCCAGCCATCAGCCACAAGGCCCATCATCTACCCAGCCATCAGCCACTATGCAGCCACAAGGCCCATCAGGGATGGGGGAGGGAGGCCCAGAGAGGGTTGGAAACACACACCTGTTTCCATCAGCTCTCCATTATATCTCACCTGTTTCCATCAGCTCTCCATTATATCTCACCTGACAACTACCAGACTTTTTTATATCACTGTACATTCTGTGTATTCTATTCTTTTCATGTGTTGCCATCGATTTCCGATCAAATCTAGGATGATAAAGAATTATTAAATGATTGAGAATACACCTACGTCTATCAGTGGAGGCTGCTGAGAGGAGGACGGCTCATAATAATGTCTGGAATGGAGATAATGGAAATGTATCAAATACGTGTTTTCCATGGGGTTGATACCATTCCATTGACTCCATTCCAGACATTATTATGAGCCGTACTCCCCTCAGCAGCATCCACCCGTCCAGTTAAACTGTTTACAGAAGAGAATCATGGCAGGTGTCCGCTCTGCTTCTGACCTTAAACTCAGTTTCACCACTGAGAGTCCCTGGCCGAGCATTCACCCGATTTCCTGCTCATCTCCCACAATAACTCTGTATGGGATCGGGTTATCATTGTGTTTTGTGTTAGCATTGTAAATACATCCAAAGTACTGCACAGCTGATTGATTTGTGTTGGAGGGCTGACTGTAGAGATGGCAGATACTAAGTGCCTGAATGGCATCGACGGCAAGGTACATATTTAACCAGCTGCTATCACGTTGAGCAGGAGGACGGGAGAGGACGACAGATAACCCTAGAGTCTTCTCACAGTCACAGGGCCAGCTCAAATTGTGCCCTATTCCCTACACAGTGCACTACTTTTGATCAGGGCCCTTGTCCAAAGTAGTGCACTATACAGGAAAAAAGGGTGCCATTTGGAATGCAGCCCCAGACTATACGAGGGAATATGAAAACTGCCAATTTTCAGACGTGCTGATTGTTTACAGTGATGTTTGTCGACCTCCATACTCAGTTGGTCACATCCTAATCAACACCAGTTTGATGATGAGCATCATACATGTTTTAATGAGTAGCTAGATGACTAACGGCTCCATCACACTGAAGACACCTACATCTTCTAACGGCTCCATCACATTGAAGACAGCTACATCTTCTAATGGCTCCATCACACTGAAGACAGCTACATCTTCTAATGGCTCCATCACACTGAAGACAGCTACATCTTCTAATGGCTCCATCACCCTGAAGACAGCTACATCTTCTAATGGCTCCATCACACTGAAGACAGCTACATCTTCTAATGGCTCCATCACACTGAAGACAGCTACATCTTCTAATGGCACCATCACACTGAAGACAGCTACATCTTCTAATGGCTACATCACCCTGAAGACAGCTACATCTTCTAACGGCTACATCATTCAAGGGTTTTTCTTTACTTTTACTATTTTCTACATAAAAAAAAAAAATAAAAAAAATAGACCTACTGCTGGCCAGTCAGATAGCTCAGATCACAGTGTCTGCGCAGGTTCCTCGGGAGGGACGCAATTGCGGAGGCCAAATTGAGCTCCGTACCGCATCGCCGTGCGCCTCCCAAATTTTCTAACAATGCAGAGGGCTCCGTATAATTCCGTATAGCTATAACATGATTGGTTGATGGTAGTTGGGGGCGGGACGTCCTGTATAAACACAAACTCACTTCCTTCACAACTTCCTTCACAACAGCTTCATTCTGCTCCGTGAAGCGCAAAAATAATGAACACCCTGACATCTGCAGAGGCCGTGTCAGTGCAGAGCCTTTTAGACTGGTAAAAATAAACCGCGAACGCACAGCAAAGTTGATCATGTGAGATTTCAAAACATTTAAAACCACAACTAGAGAGAGACTCAACAAATACAGCAAAGAGCTGCTGTTTATATGAGTAAGTTTAAGTTGTTATTCAGCACTGTCAACACTTTGTTCAACAGTTTTATGAGCCATAAAATGCGTTCTCCCTACTTCCACTCACGCTACAACCAGCACTGCAGCTGCATTGAATGAGTGTAGCAAAGTGTTCCGATAAGCTAGCGTTGTTATTATTTGCATCTTGTGTCTGTTTTTAATTTCGAAGGAATATTTCACTTTCTCTGGTCATAGGAGTAACAACATGAATCGGTGCATGAGGCAGAAGTAATGCAGTTCTAATTAAGTTTCACCAACAGCTGTGCCTCACAAGTAATACAACAAATGATCTATTACCAGTGTGATCATATACCTTAAAGTATAATATAATATAATTTCAGAATGGTCTGAGAAGAACAACATTGGCAGGGCAATTCAAGCGTAGCCAATATGCAGTGAGATAATGTATTGGGCCTATAGCCTAGTGCACAAACCTCATTGCTACAGAACTGTTTTTAATTGGTTAATGTTGCATAGGCTTATGTCTTTAAAAATATATATATCAGAGCAGTAGATCTCGGCTTGCATTCTGACTCAGGAAGTGAT
Organism: Coregonus clupeaformis; assembly: GCF_020615455.1. NCBI lineage: Eukaryota > Metazoa > Chordata > Actinopteri > Salmoniformes > Salmonidae > Coregonus > Coregonus clupeaformis. The sequence continues at coordinate 48,756,317 of NC_059215.1, read as the reverse complement.
CTTGACTCAGAAAAGGTTGGTGACCACTGTTCTAATGACTACATCACACTGAAGACAGTTACAGTTGAAGTCGGAAGTTTACATACACTTAGGTTGGTTGGAGTCATTAAAACTCGTTTTTCAACCACTCCACTAATTTCTTTTTAACAAACTATAGTTTTAGCAAGTCGGTTAGGACATCTACTTTGTGCATGACACAAGTAATTTTTCCAATAATTGTTTACAAATAGATTATTTCACTTATAATTCACTGTATCACAATTTCAGTGGGTCAGAAGTTTACATACACTAAGTTGACTGTGCCTTTAAACAGCTTGGAAAATTCCATGTCATGGCTTTAGAAGCTAATAGGCTAATTGACTTCATTTGAGTCAATTGGAGGTGTACCTGTGGATGTATTTCAAGGCCTACCTTCAAACTCAGTGCCTCTTTGCTTGACGTCATGGGAAAATCAAAAGAAATCAGCCAAATGTGTAGACCTCCACAAGTCTGGTTCATCCTTGGGAGCAATTTCCAAACGCCTGAAGGTACCACGTTCATCTGTACAAACAATAGTACGCAAGTATAAACACCATGGGACCACACAGCCATCATACCGCTCAGGAAGGAGACGCGTTCTGTCTCCTGGAGATGAAGGTACTTTGGTGTGAAAAGTGCAAATCAATCCCAGAACAACAGCAAAGGACCTCCACAGTAAAACGAGTCCTATATCGACATAACCTGAAAGGCCGCTCAGCAAGGAAGAAGCCACTGCTCCAAAACCGCCATAAAAAAGCCAGACTACGGTTTGCAACTGCACATGGGGACAAAAATCGTACTTTTTGGAGAAATGTCCTCTGGTCTGATGAAACAAAAATAGAACTGTTTGGCCATAATGATCATCGTTATGTTTGGAGGAAACAGGGGGCCTTTGCAAGCAGAAGAACACCATCCCAACCATGAAGCACGGGGGTGGCAGCATCATGCTGTGGGGGTGCTTTGCTGCAGGAGGGACTGGTTCTCTTCACAAAATAGATGGCATCATGAGGAAGGAAAATTATGTGGATATATTGAAGCAACATCTCAAGACATCATTCAGGAAGTTAAAGCTTGGTCGCAAATGGGTCTTCCAAATGGACAATGACCCCAAGCATACTTGCAAAGTTGTGGCAAAATGGCTTAAGGACATCAAAGTCAAGGTATTGGAGTGGCCATCACAAAGCCCTGACCTATATCCTATAGAAAATTTGTGGGCAGAACTTAAAAAGTGTGTGCGAGCAAGGAGGCCAACAAACCTGACTCAGTTACACCAGTTTCTGTCAGGAGGAATGGGCCAAAATTCAACCAACTTATTGTGGGAAGCTTGTGGAAGGCTACCCAAAACGTTTTACCCCAAGTTAAACCATTTAATGGCAATGCTACCAAATACTAATTGAGTGTATGTAAACTTCTGACCCACTGGGAATGTGATGAAAGAAATAAAAGCTGAAAGAAATAATTATCTCTACTATTATTCTGAGATTTCATATTCTTAAAATAAAGTGGCGATCCTAACTGACCTAAGACAGGGAATGTTTACTAGGATTAAATGTCAGGAATTGTGAAAACTTTCGACTTCAATTGAAGGTTAAATGATTAACAGCTACATCTTGTAATGGTTACATCACATTTCAATATTTATTTGGACAGAATGAGCACCATCAATCTTGTGACGGGGGAATGAAACATTTTTAATGGAAAGACAAATCTAGAGTACACCTCTACAAAGAAAAGCCGTAGCTCCTCAATATCAGGGCTCCCGAGTGGCGCAGCGGTCTAAGGCACTGCATCTCAGCGCTTGAGGCGTCACTACAGACCCCCTGGTTCGATTCCAGGCTGTATCACAACCGGCCGTGATTGGGAGTACCATAGGGAGGCGCACAATTGGCTCAGCGTCGTCCGGGTTAGGGCGTCATTGTAAATAAGAATTTGTTCTTAACTGATTTGCCTAGTTAAATAAAGGTAAAATAAAAAATCATTACAACATTCATTAGTTAATGTAACGCACCAGGGGGAGGTTGTCAGGTCTCTGGAGTCAAGGGTCTGGGCACTATAATGAGTTTGACTAATGTTTTTCTCTGCAGAATGAGTGTCATCAATACAGAACATCTACTATCTGAGCCCATCTAGTCTATAATCAGAACAACATTCATCAGTGTGTGTAAAGCACACAGGGTCTCCAGGTCTCTGATCACACAGGGTCTCCAGGTCTCTGATCAAACAGGGTCTCCAGGTCTCTGATCAAACAGGGTCTCCAGGTCTCTGATCACACAGGGTCTCCAGGTCTCTGATCAAACAGGGTCTCCAGGTCTCTGATCACACAGGGTCTCCAGGTCTCTGAGCACACAGGGTCTCCAGGTCTCTGATCACACAGGGTCTCCAGGTCTCTGATCACACAGGGTCTCCAGGTCTCTGATCAAACAGGGTCTCCAGGTCTCTGATCACACAGGGTCTCCAGGTCTCTGATCACACAGGGTCTCCAGGTCTCTGATCACACAGGGTCTCCAGGTCTCTGATCACACAGGGTCTCCAGGTCTCTGATCACACAGGGTCTCCAGGTCTCTGGTCACACAGGGTCTCCAGGTCTCTGATCAAACAGGGTCTCCAGGTCTCTGATCAAACAGGGTCTCCAGGTCTCTGATCACACAGGGTCTCCAGGTCTCTGATCAAACAGGGTCTCCAGGTCTCTGATCACACAGGGTCTCCAGGTCTCTGATCACACAGGGTCTCCAGGTCTCTGATCACACAGGGTCTCCAGGTCTCTGGTCACACAGGGTCTCCAGGTCTCTGATCAAACAGGGTCTCCAGGTCTCTGATCAAACAGGGTCTCCAGGTCTCTGATCACACAGGGTCTCCAGGTCTCTGATCAAACAGGGTCTCCAGGTCTCTGATCACACAGGGTCTCCAGGTCTCTGGTCACACAGGGTCTCCAGGTCTCTGATCACACAGGGTCTCCAGGTCTCTGATCACACAGGGTCTCCAGGTCTCTGATCATACAGGGTCTCCAGGTCTCTGGTCACACAGGGTCTCCAGGTCTCTGATCAAACAGGGTCTCCAGGTCTCTGATCAAACAGGGTCTCCAGGTCTCTGATCACACAGGGTCTCCAGGTCTCTGGTCACACAGGGTCTCCAGGTCTCTGATCAAACAGGGTCTCCAGGTCTCTGATCAAACAGGGTCTCCAGGTCTCTGATCACACAGGGTCTCCAGGTCTCTGATCAAACAGGGTCTCCAGGTCTCTGATCACACAGGGTCTCCAGGTCTCTGGTCACACAGGGTCTCCAGGTCTCTGATCACACAGGGTCTCCAGGTCTCTGATCAAACAGGGTCTCCAGGTCTCTGATCACACAGGGTCTCCAGGTCTCTGATCATACAGGGTCTCCAGGTCTCTGGTCACACAGGGTCTCAAGGCTGTACAGTCCCATGTGTCTCACAAGGCCCTCTCCTGCCCCACAGAGTGTGCCGGTCCCTTAGGTTTATCTTGCCCCACAGAGTGTGCCGGTCCCTTCGGTTTCTCCTGCACAACAGAAGGGCGTGAAGACACTTCTCCAGGGAACTTTGGAACTGTGGAGATGTGGAGCGGCGAGCCAGAGGACAAGGACAAATAGCCCTGCCTCCCTCCCTGCTCTGCTTTGTCTGCCCCTGTCTACCTGCCTACCTCAGGAGAAACAACAAGACAATCCCCCTGGTTGACAATTAGAAACCCAATTACCAGGGAGCTGTGGAGTTATGGAGGCATGAGGGCCAGCCAGTGTACAAGGCCAGCTACTGAAGCTAGTTAGCCTGCCTTGTGTCCGGCCCTGGAAGAACGATACCCCCGGATGCAGAAACAAACCCAGTTACCAGAGATTTAGTCTCTCTCCTCTGACTTCTATTTAATGCGAGACTTTGAGTATGTTTCTGCCAATTCATTGTGGTTAACAGAACAGTACAACATTGTCAAATTTTACATTTACGTCATTTAGCAGACGCTCTTATCCAGAGCGTCAAATCAATCAATCAACATTGCAGAGAGACATTGGGATTCCAAATTGGGAAGCAGAGGGCCTACTTCAGTATATTGTCTAACTCTAATCATTTCTCACCACTGTGACTTGCTCTGTACAGATTGTTTGCACAGAACTTTAAGCACTGCACTGTGAGATACTCTACAGTCCGTTCACACCAACCACCTCACAAACCGAACTGATGCAGATGTTTCCATTGTGTCCCCTTATCAACAACTTTCCAGACCAGACCAGACACATCCAGACAGACAGACAGACAGACAGACAAAAGAGAGCCAGCTGTTATATCCAGACCATTAAAACAGTAGAGTCTGACTAACAGGTGCATTATGAGGTGCGGATACGATGTGTGCAGCTGTTGGTGCCTAGTAGAAAAGACATCCATGCATCCGGCCTCTCTCCCTCCCTCCCTCTCGCTCTCTCTCTCTCCCTCTCTCCCTACCTTCCTCTCTCCCTACCTTCCTCCCTCCTTCCTCTCTCCCTACCTTCCTCTCTCCCTACCTTCCTTTCTCCCTCCCTCCCTCTCTCTTACCTTCCTCTCTCCCTACCTTCCTCTCGCTCTCTCTCTCTCCCTCTCTCCCTCCCTCCCTCCTTCTCGCTCTCTCTCTCCCTACCTTCCTCTCTCCCTACCTTCCTCTCGCCTTCCTTCCCTCCCTCTCTCCCTACCTTCCTCTCTCCCTACCTTCCTCTCTCCTTCCTTCCCTCCCTCTCCCTACCTTCCTCTCTCCCTACCTCCCTCTCCCTACCTTCCTCTTTCCCTCCCTTCCTCTCTCCCTCCTTCCTCTCTCCCTCCCTCCCTCCCTCTCTCCCTTCCCTCCCTCCTCTCTCCCTCTCTCCCTCTCTCCCTCCCTCCCTCTCTCCCTACCTTCCTCTCTCCCTACCTTCCTCTCTCCTTCCTTCCCTTCCTCTCTCCCTACCTTCCTCTCTCCCTACCTCCCTCTCTCCTTCCCTCCCTCTCTCCCTACCTCCCTCTCTCCTTCCCTCCCTCTCTCCCTACCTCCCTCTCTCCTTTCCTCCCTCTCTCCCTACCTTCCTCTCTCCCCCATCTCTCCCTCCTTGCTCCGATCATCACAGAAATGTCCAATGCCAGTCAGACGTGTGTGGCTCAGACTGTCAGAACGTCCTGTCTCCCTTCTCTACCATGGCCCCAGAACCATAGAAATGCAATTACAGAACATGGACTTCAACAGGAATGTCCATTCTAGTAATTATATTTATATTCTCAGAAGCTCCAGCAGTGTTATTGACTGGTTGCATACATCTCGCTGTAACTTCTCTTCTAATGCTCCTACTGATGCTGATGAGACGGAGTATAGCCAAGCACAGAAAGAATACATTGACAGAGCTTCTTGTGAGACATGAGAAATTACATATAGTACCAGTCAAAAGTTTGGACACACCTACTCATTCAAGGGTTTTTCTTAATTTTTTACTATTTTCTACATTGTAGAATAATAGTGAAGACATCAAAACTATGAAATAACACATATGGAATCATGTAGCAACCAAAAAAAGTGTTAAACAAATCAAAATATATTCTATATTTTAGATTCTTCAAACTAGCCACCATTTGCCTCGATGACAGCTTTGCACACTCTTGGCATTCTCTCAAGCAGCTTCATGAGGTAGTCACCTGGAATGCATTTCAATTAACAGGTGTGCCTTCTTAAAAGTTCATTTGTGGAATTTCTTTCCTTCTTAATGCGTTTGAACCAATCAGTTGTGTTGTGACAAGGTAGGGGTGGTATACAGAAGATAGCCCTATTTGGTAAAAGACCAAGGCCATTAGCATAATAATAATAAATCCTTTGCTTGAAAATCCACCACCATGCTTGAAAATAAGAAATGTGGTACTCATTGATGTGTTGTGTTGGATTTTCCCCAAACATAACAATTTGTATTCAGGACAAAACGTTTATTTTTTTGCAGTTTTGCTTTAGGGCCTTATTCCAAACAGGATGCATGTTTTGGAAAATGTGTTATTCTGTAGAGACTTAATTTTTTCACTCTGTCAATTAGGTTTGTATTGTGGAGTAAATACAATGTTGTTGATCCATCCTCAGTTTTCTCCTATCACAGCCATTAAAAAAAGCCATCCCTTATTTATCAGATTGGTCCTTCAAGCCAGAGTCTGTGTTATTGCACTATCCATCACAGTGTATTTATGTGATCAACATAACAATACTTATGCAAAGGGGACTTACAGTAAAGTGAGTGCATATCAAGACCAGTCTGGTTAAGATCTCATGGTTTACTCTTTGTGTAATCTCATCACCTCAATCATGCTACGCATCCAAGCATGACATTGTATAGGAAAGCACAGCTCTGCAAAATGTGTGAATGGAATATTTTGAGGCTGCATCCCAAATGGCATCCTATTGCCTACAAAAGTAGTGCACTGTATAGAAAACAGGGTGACATTTGGGACACAAACTAAAGGGTGAATTCCTCTTGAATATGAGTCGGGGAATGGTGCTTATTATGGATGGATAGGATCATCTGCATTATCCTTCCTTTACGGTAGCCTATTCAGAACTTGGCAAATCAAATTGGTCTCTCAGTGACAGCTTTAATCGCTGCTCTGATTAAATTAGACAATCATCTAGAAATGCAATATGTGGCCGCACATAGAAAACAAGTATTTAGAAAGGAAATTGTATGCTGTCAGAATCACTTTCTCAGTAATATCTCACAGAGAACCATCAATAACGTATAATGTTCCACGTTCATGAGATAAGTTGATTGGAATCCAACAGATTTGATCAAACTCAGACCAACAAGTGTATCAGATCTCACAGAACAATAGAATTGGCATCTATTGATAGAATAGTCCTCGCAGATTCTTAGAATTAGAACCAATGAACATTCAACATGAAACATGAAACATTCAACATGAACATCAAACATGAACATTAAACAAGAAACATTCAACATGAAACATTCAACATGAAACATTCAACATGAAACATTCAACAAGAAACATTCAACATGAAACATCAACATGAAACATGAAACGACCTACCATTAGTACACAGGGAGGGTAGAATGCTGATTCTAATAACAGAAAAGCCACTCCATTAAATTCAACCACTCCTATTGTTAGTTGTTTGGCGTGACAATGACCACAGGAGTTAACAACACTGCACAAATAGACCTGGGCCCAGGCCGGTTTGTCCGGTGTCACCTAATTAAAAACACTAACCCGTCAGCTTGTCTAATATCTGTGTGTGGAGAGCCCAACAGAACAGGCTACATAAGCATCTGCTGTATTTAAACACAAAACGGTTTACAGTTTATACCCCAGATCTAAACAGAGCTGGAGATCTGGTCTGCACACAATCTTTTCCGGAGGCGCTTTGGGAGTGTATGGAGGTGGAACAGACACATACACACAAGAACACAAGCACACACATACACACACACATGCACACACACAGGTGGTATAAGCCTGGATATAATGATGGGAGTAACAGGAATCACTCTGGTAGTCATGAAAGGCTCTGTAGCCTAATAATAATATGAACTGGCTGGCTGCACCTGTGTGTGTGTGTGTGTGTGTGTGTGTGTGATGTGTCTGTCTGTGTGTGTGTGTGTGTGTGTGTGTGATGTGTCTGTCTGTGATGTGTCTGTCTGTGTGTGTGTGTGTGTGTGTGTGTGTGTTGTGTCTGTCTGTCTGTCTGTCTGTCTGTCTGTCTGTCTGTCTGTCTGTCTGTCTGTCTGTCTGTCTGTCTGTCTCTGTGTGTGTGTGTGTGTGTGTGTGTGTGTGTGTGTGTGTGTGTCTGTGTGTGTGTGTGTGTGTGTGTGTGTGTGTGTGTGTGTGTGTGTGTGTGTGAAAGAGACAAAGCCTAGATGTCTATACCATCCTAGATACCATCCTAGATACCATCCTAGATACCATCCTAGATACCATCCTAGATACCATCCTAGATACCATCCTAGATACCATCCGTACCCATGTGTGAGAGGGTTAGTCAGCATTTCAACCTGCATGTCAGTCTGTTTATACATTGACACGGTCTACCTGAGTCCCAAATGGCACCCTTTTCCCTATATAGTGCACTACTTTTGACCAGAGCCCATATGGACCCTGTGGACCTATGGGAAATAGGTTGCAACTTGGGATGCACTTCAATATATTAACGTTGACTATTTAGTATCAGAGAATTTAAACACTGTCAAATGTTTGAACAGTTGCCAGTGTCCCCAGACTTTTTTCCAGGGTGCGTTGCCATGTTGGATTGAATAATTCCTCACCGTTATACAAGCAGAACGAACAAGTGACGCCAAGCTGGGGAAAGGGAGGCCTACGGAAACTAGAATAGCTACTGTACACCATGCAGAGCTAGCCATTTGTTTCACTTAACCTGTTTGTTTGTGCAACGGAATGAATACATGATTCCATGTATCCTCTACATGCTCACATTGCTATACTGTAGATACCACAATACTGAAAAAAACTCAACACAAACTAATTCATCCCCATAACTTTCCACTCACCAGTTGGTCTCCATCTTCAGAGGTGTATGGTGTTCAAATAAAAAACCCTGAACAGGGTCTGCTTTACTTTACACCCCCAGGTCCGGTGACTGTATAAACAGGGTCTGCTTTACTTTACACCCCCAGGTCCGGTGACTGTATAAACAGGGTCTGCTTTACTTTACACCCCCAGGTCAGGTGACTGTATAAACAGGGTCTGCTTTACTTTACACCCCCAGGTCCGGTGACTGTATAAACAGGGTCTGCTTTACTTTACACCCCCAGGTCCGGTGACTGTATAAACAGGGTCTGCTTTACTTTACAACCCCAGGTCCGGTGACTGTATAAACAGGGTCTGCTTTACTTTACACCCCCAGGTCCGGTGACTGTATAAACAGGGTCTGCTTTACTTTACACCCCCAGGTCCAGTGACCGTATAAACAGGGTCTGCTTTACTTTACACCCCCAGGTCCAGTGACTGTATAAACAGGGTCTGCTTTACTTTACACCCCCAGGTCCGGTGACCGTATAAACAGGGTCTGCTTTACTTTACACCCCCAGGTCCAGTGACCGTATAAACAGGGTCTGCTTTACTTTACACCCCCAGGTCCAGTGACTGTATAAACAGGGTCTGCTTTACTTTACACCCCCAGGTCAGGTGACTGCAGTGGCGGCTCCTGAAAAAATTCTCAGGAGGGGCAATTTTTCTGATGATTTAGGTGACCTACACACATTTAAAAAAAGATATGTCCAGCAACAACATGAAGACAGGGGCAGCATATAAGTCAATACCAGAAGCATTTATTGACAGATCTCAAAAGTGTTGGCTTACCAGGTTGGTGGAGCCCTCAGTTTCATCTTTGCCTCGCAAAGCTAACTCAAACACTCCGCAAAACTTCACACACTGGATTAGCCGGCTGAGGATGTGGCGGTTCTTGCTAATGTCGTAGTAAATATATTTGTTATAGTGAATATGGAATATGATATGTTGAGTAAAATGTTGTGCTAAGATCTATTTAGGTCAGGAGCTGGTTATAAGTTCTGTTCCTATCCAATAACAATGGACAAAAGGGTCCTATCTTGTCAGCCTTGTCAGCAGGTGGCCAAGGACAACACCCACGCCATAGGCCTCTCAGTTCTTCCAACTCACGAGTTCTTGCTCTGAGGACACACACACACACAAACACACACACACACACATCATCACTGTTAAACACACACACACACACACACACATCATCACTGTTAAACACACACACACACACACACACACACAAAAATCCCCTCTCTTAGGCTGAACATTTGAAGACAGAGAACCCGACTCAGAGCCAATGCAACAGTGACAGTAGCCTGCAGGGGACCTCGCCCAACTCATCAGGACCAATCAGAAGATCAGAACTACTAGATTGAACCTACTTCATTTATTGCATAAAATGTCTGCACACAATGTTTCGGGGCTCTCTTCAGATAATAATAATAATAATAATAATAATAATAATATGCCATTTAGCAGACGCTTTTATCCAAAGCGACTTACAGTCATGCGTGCATACATTTTTGTGTATGGGTGGTCCCGGGGATCGAACCCACTACCTTGGCGTTACAAGCACCATGCTCTACCAGCTGAGCTACAGAAAGTGGATACTCATGGATGCGCATTGCAATTGTAAAATGTCAACACAATTGGAGACACCACGTCATTTTTGGAGACATGTTATTGACAGTAAACTATTGTAGATGCGACTGCTAACTAACTAAAACATTTTAGCTGGCTAGCTAATCATCTTAGCTAAATGTGGGGCAAACAATTCAGTTATTTACCGTTAATTTGAGGGATTGGGGTGAAAGAAATCGAGTTACATAGTGATACTTTACGATATACTGTATTGACAATATCGCAATATTTTAGCGCTAGTTGGCTGTACCTGCACCAAAACACCATTATTGTTCCTTCATAGCTTGTTCTCAATCTTTCCACATTGGGAGCCAATTTGTTTTCAGCACTTTTATTTCCATGACTGATCAAAACTCGTTCTCATGGCTTTCTGATCCCTCTGCAACAGACATATGGTGCGCAATAAAATCACAGTATCGAATCGCAATACGTATAGAATCATGAGACTCGCAATGCTGATGCATATATCTTATCGTGAGGTTCCTGGCAATTCCCAGCCCAAGTTCATTTGCCACAACAAATCTCTTCGCTAGCAAACGCGATGTCTTCTCCAAAACGGCAATGTGTCTCCAGCAATGTTTACTTTTTTGACGTTCTATGGCATCTCCACTTTCCAAGCATATATGACCACATGTAATATTTTGGTAAGTGATGCAAATAGTGAACTATGTAGGGCCAGGATGTAAAATATATGTAGCTGCAGCAATTTCTCTTATCTGATATGGTAAGTAAGGGGGCTTAATTTATAGCTCCCTAAGAGTTTGACGAACGGGTCCGTGAACGCGATTCCAGATATATTTACCTCTGAATAAACTGCCTTTATTACACCATATCCACATCCAGTAAACTTGTGATTATCAACACTAACCTCATCGTTGTGGCGGCGGACAGCTAGCCTGTATCCCTCGTCATCCAGTTGAGTGAGTGGCAATGTCTTTTTCGTTCAGTACCAATTTTTGGAAAATCCTCGGGTGTAGGACTTTCCGCCTTTAGTAGAAACCTGTTGAATTATTAAATTTGGTCTGGGAGGTCCTAATTGTTTCGTTGCCAATTTATCTTCATTTGTTCGCCGACAAAAAGGAACTTCTTTCAAACAATCCACTCTTTTCTCAGTTACGTTCATGGTTACGTAACATATGGCGAAGCGCGTAAGTGCAAGCCCACAGACACCCATTGAGATTGTATTGAAGGCTCTGAAATTTGAAAAAAATAGATTTTACATGGGAGTCTATGACAGAAGTTCTGGGCGATTTTCAATCTGACTGAAATCGCCCCAAAAAGGGGGTGGAGCCATTTGAAGCACGACTTTAGCCTGATTCGACATTTAGTGGCAGTGTGGCACTGTGGCAGATCAGACGTATAGATTACAACACTGATAACTACTGTTGCCGTGATATAATTGATTAGAAAAAAATCCCTTCCTTTTCCCCGTTTGGCAGTGCGTCGCCCATATCGCCCTATTGAACAGGCCGTCCCTGGGTGACTGTATAAACAGGGTCTGCTTTACTTTACACCCCCAGGTCCAGTGACTGTATAAACAGGGTCTGCTTTACTTTACACCCCCAGGTCTGGTGACTGTATAAACAGGTTCTGCTTTACTTTACACCCCCAGGTCCAGTGACCGTATAAACAGGGTCTGCTTTACTTTACACCCCCAGGTCCGGTGACTGTATAAACAGGGTCTGCTTTACTTTACACCCCCAGGTCCAGTGACCGTATAAACAGGGTCTGCTTTACTTTACACCCCCAGGTCAGGTGACTGTATAAACAGGGTCTGCTTTACTTTACACCCCCAGGTCCAGTGACTGTATAAACAGGGTCTGCTTTACTTTACACCCCCAGGTCCGGTGACTGTATAAACAGGTTCTGCTTTACTTTACACCCCCAGGTCAGGTGACTGTATAAACAGGGTCTGCTTTACTTTACACCCCCAGGTCCAGTGACCGTATAAACAGGGTCTGCTTTACTTTAAACCCCCAGGTCAGGTGACTGTATAAACAGGGTCTGCTTTACTTTACACCCCCAGGTCCAGTGACCGTATAAACAGGGTCTGCTTTACTTTAAACCCCCAGGTCAGGTGACTGTATAAACAGGGTCTGCTTTACTTTACACCCCCAGGTCCAGTGACCGTATAAACAGGGTCTGCTTTACTTTACACCCCCAGGTCCAGTGACCGTATAAACAGGGTCTGCTTTACTTTACACCCCCAGGTCAGGTGACTGTATAAACAGGTTCTGCTTTACTTTACACCCCCAGGTCCAGTGACTGTATAAACAGGGTCTGCTTTACTTTACACCCCCAGGTCCGGTGACTGTATAAACAGGGTCTGCTTTACTTTACACCCCCAGGTCCGGTGACTGTATAAACAGGGTCTGCTTTACTTTACACCCCCAGGTCAGGTAACGTACACAGCTCTGTGCTGGCTGCTACAGTACTGTGCTGGCTCTGACATTTTCCTTGCATTGTTCTTTCAACTCGGCTTGGCTCTGTAGTGTGGAAGGGTATAAGCACATGGGAACAGGAGAGAAACAGCAGGAGTAACTGGGTTCACTGAGAGAGACAGCAGGAGTAACTGGGTTCACTGAGAGAGACAGCAGGAGTAACTGGGTTCACTGAGAGAGACAGCAGGAGTAACTGGGTTCACTGAGAGAGACAGTAGGAGTAACTGGGTTCAATGAGAGAGACAGTAGGATTAAATGGGTTCACTGAGAGAGTAGGATTAAATGGGTTCACTGAGAGAGTAGGATTAAATGGGTTCACTGAGAGAGTAGGATTAAATGGGTTCACTGAGAGAGTAGGATTAAATGGGTTCACTGAGAGAGTAGGATTAAATGGGTTCACTGAGAGAGTAGGATTAAATGGGTTCACTGAGAGAGACAGTAGGATTAAATGGGTTCACTGAGAGAGTAGGATTAAATGGGTTCACTGAGAGAGTAGGATTAAATGGGTTCACTGCCACCTGTATCACAGAGATATGATCCAGTTTGACATGAACTCAGAACAACTATAGTGGGCCAAATCAGCAGTCACTGCTCTTATTAAGTCTCCAGCTGTTATGCCATTGTACTGTCCACACAAGGCTGTCAACACAAGGCTGTCAACAAAAGGCTGTCAACACAAGGCTGTCAACACAAGGCTGTCAACACAAGGCTGTCATCACAAGCCTGTCAACACAAGGCTGTCAAGACAAGGCTGTCAACACAAGGCTGTTGCCTTAAACAGTGTCACTGTGCTGCTAACAGAACTAACAAACTGTGAAGATAAACAGCTGGACTGGAGGGAAAGAGGAAAAAAGGAAAGAGGCAGAGAGAGAAAGAGAGAGAGAGAGAGAGAGAGAGAGAGAGAGAGAGAGAGAGAGAGAGAGAGAGAGAGGACTTCCCAGCTGCACTCACCTCCCAGAGAGGAGAGAGAGAGAGAGAGAGAGAGAGAGAGAGAGGACTTCCCAGCTGCTACCTCCCACCTCCCAGAGAAGAGAGAGAGAGGAGAGAGAGAGAGAGAGAGAGAGAGAGAGAGAGAGAGAGAGAGAGAGAGAGAGAGAGAGAGAGAGAGGACTTCCCAGCTGCTACCTCCCACCTCCCAGAGAGAGAGAGAGAGAGAGAGAGAGAGAGAGAGAGAGAGAGAGAGAGAGGACTTCCCAGCTGCTACCTCCCACCTCCAGAGAGGAAAGAAGAGAGAAAGAAAGAAGAGAGAGAGAGAGAGAGAGAGAGAGAGAGAGAGAGAGAGAGAGAGGACTTCCCAGCTGCTACCTCCCAGAGGAGAGGAGGGGAAGAGAGAGAGAGAGAGAGAGAGAGAGAGAGAGAGAGAGAGAGAGAGAGAGAGAGAGAGAGAGAGGAGAGAGAGAGAGAGCGAGAGAGAGAGACAGAGAGAGAGAGAGAGAGAGAGAGAGAGAGAGAGAGAGAGAGCAGAGAGAGAGAGAGAGAGAGAGAGAGAGAGAGAGAGAGAGAGAGAGAGAGAGAGAGAGAACACCCCAGCTGCTACCTCCCAGCTGCCCTGCTGGCTGTTTATCTAATCTGGGATTCTTCTTACAGTACACCAACCAAGCTGAGCCCACACCGTGCCTTGTCACTGGTCGCCTACTGGCCTGGGTTACTCTAGTCCTGATTGGGCCCTGCTGGAGCAACTGGTCTGTGCTGGGGGCCCGCAGAGCTGTCAGTACTGTTGTACCCTTTTCACACTACTGAACTGAGCCAAGCCGAGCTGTACTGTGCTGGCCTGGTTACACATCCACCATGTCAATGTAGAACATTCCATAACTCCATTACACATTCGAACAGGTCCATTGAAACAACGAGCTCAAGTGAAAAGAACGGCTGAAAAGTAGCAAGAGAATATCTGATCTTAGAGTGAGAAGAAGCCATATTCATGAGCAGTAATGAGCAGCTAGCTGGGAGGAGAAGAGCAGAGGATAGATAAGAATCCTGGGGTTAGTGTGTCATCTAAATTCACATTGTCTGTAAAATAACTCTAGTGATATTTGCAAGGCACAATCTGGGATATTCCCCGCTGTTCAATCTGGGATATTCCCTGCTGTTCAATCTGGGATATTTCCTGCTGTTCAATCTGGGATATTCCCTGCTGTTCAATCTGGGATATTCCCTGCTGTTCAATCTGGGATATTCCCTGCTGTTCAATCTGGGATATTCCCTGCTGTTCAATCTGGGATATTCCCCGCTGTTCAATCTGGGATATTCCCTGCTGTTCAATCTGGGATATTCCCTGCTGTTCAATCTGGGATATTCCCTGCTGTTCAATCTGGGATATTCCCTGCTGTTCAATCTGGAATATTCCCTGCTGTTCAATCTGGGATATTCCCTGCTGTTCAATCTGGGGTATTCCCCGCGCTTCAATCTGGGATATTCCCCGCTGTTCAATCTGGGATATTCCCTGCTGTTCAATCTGGGATATTCCCTGCTGTTCAATCTGGGATATTCCCCGCTGTTCAATCTGGGATATTCCCTGCTGTTCAATCTGGGATATTCCCTGCTGTTCAATCTGGGATATTCCCTGCTGTTCAATCTGGGATATTCCCCGCTGTTCAATCTGGGATATTCCCTGCTGTTCAATCTGGGATATTCCCTGCTGTTCAATCTAGGATATTCCCTGCTGTTCAATCTGGGATATTCCCTGCTGTTCAATCTGGGATATTCCCTGCTGTTCAATCTGGGATATTCCCTGCTGTTCAATCTGGAATATTCCCTGCTGTTCAATCTGGGATATTCCCTGCTGTTCAATCTGGGGGTATTCCCGCGCTTCCAATCTGGGATATTCCCCGCTGTTCAATCTGGGATATTCCCTGCTGTTCAATCTGGGATATTCCCTGCTGTTCAATCTGGGATATTCCCCGCTGTTCAATCTGGGATATTCCCTGCTGTTCAATCTGGGATATTCCCTGCTGTTCAATCTGGGATATTCCCTGCTGTTCAATCTGGGGTATTCCCTGCTGTTCAATCTGGGATATTCCCTGCTGTTCAATCTGGGATATTCCCTGCTGTTCAATCTGGGGTATTCCCTGCTGTTCAATCTGGGATATTCCCCGCTGTTCAATCTGGGATATTCCCTGCTCGTCAATCTGGGATATTCCCCGCTGTTCAAAGGTTATTTCAATGAATTATCTATAGGCCAGTTAATCAATGAATGATCTATAGGCCAGTTAATCAGTTAATGATATATAGGCCAGTTAATCAGTTAATGATATATAGGCCAGTTAATCAGTTAATGATATATAGGCCAGTTAATCAGTTAATGATCTATAGGCCAGTTAATCAGTTAATGATATATAGGCCAGTTAATCAGTTAATGATATATAGGCCAGTTAATCAGTTAATGATATATAGGCTAGTTAATGATCTATAGGCCAGTTAATCAGTTAATGATATATAGGCCAGTTAATCAGTTAATGATATATAGGCCAGTTAATCAGTTAATGATATATAGGCCAGTTAATCAGTTAATGATCTATAGGCCAGTTAATCAGTTAATGAACTATAGGCCAGTTAATCAGTTAATGATCTATAGGCCAGTTAATCAGTTAATGATCTATAGGCCAGTTAATCAGTTAATGATCTATAGGCCAGTTAATCAGTTAATGATATATAGGCCAGTTAATCAGTTAATGATATATAGGCCAGTTAATCAGTTAATGATATATAGGCCAGTTAATCAGTTAATGATCTATAGGCCAGTTAATGAGTTAATGATCTATAGGCCAGTTAATCAGTTAATGATATATAGGCCAGTTAATCAGTTAATGATATATAGGCCAGTTAATCAGTTAATGATATACAGGCCAGTTAATCAGTTAATGATATATAGGCCAGTTAATCAGTTAATGATCTATAGGCCAGTTAATCAGTTAATGATATATAGGCCAGTTAATCAGTTAATGATATATAGGCCAGTTAATCAGTTAATGATCTATAGGCCAGTTAATCAGTTAATGATCTATAGGCCAGTTAATCAGTTAATGATCTATAGGCCAGTTAATCAGTTAATGATCTATAGGCCAGTTAATCAGTTAATGATCTATAGGCCAGTTAATCAGTTAATGATATATAGGCCAGTTAATCAGTTAATGATATATAGGCCAGTTAATCAGTTAATGATATATAGGCCAGTTAATCAGTTAATGATATATAGGCTAGTTAATCAGTTAATGATAAATAGGCCAGTTAATCAGTTAATGATCTATAGGCCAGTTAATCAGTTAATGATATATAGGCCAGTTAATCAGTTAATGATATATAGGCCAGTTAATCAGTTAATGATATATAGGCCAGTTAATGATATATAGGCCAGTTAATCAGTTAATGATATATAGGCCAGTTAATCAGTTAATGATATATAGGCTAGTTAATCAGTTAATGATCTATAGCCCAGTTAATCAGTTAATGACATATAGGCCAGTTAATGATCTATAGGCCAGTTAATCAGTTAATGATCTATAGGCCAGTTAATCAGTTAATGATCTATAGGCCAGTTACTCAGTTAATGATATATAGGCCAGTTAATCAGTTAATGATATATAGGCCAGTTAATCAGTTAATGATATATAGGCCAGTTAATCAGTTAATGATATATAGGCTAGTTAATCAGTTAATGATAAATAGGCCAGTTAATCAGTTAATGATCTATAGGCCAGTTAATCAGTTAATGATATATAGGCCAGTTAATCAGTTAATGATATATAGGCCAGTTAATCAGTTAATGATATATAGGCCAGTTAATCAGTTAATGATATAGGCCCAGTTAATGATATATAGGCCAGTTAATCAGTTAATGATATATAGGCCAGTTAATCAGTTAATGATATATAGGCTAGTTAATCAGTTAATGATCTATAGCCCAGTTAATCAGTTAATGATATATAGGCCAGTTAACCCAGTTAATGATAAATAGGCCAGTTAATCAGTTAATGATATATGGCCACTTAATCAGTTAATGATCTATAGGCCAGTTAATCAGTTAATGATATATCGGTCAGTTAATCAGTTAATGATATATAGGCCAGTTAATCAGTTAATGATCTATAGGCCAGTTAATCAGTTAACGATCTATAGGCCAGTTAATCAGTTAATGATATATAGGCCAGTTAATCAGTTAATGATCTATAGGCCAGTTAATCAGTTAATGATATATAGGCCAGTTAATCAGTTAATGATATATAGGCCAGTTAATCAGTTAATGATCTATAGGCCAGTTAATCAGTTAATGAACTATAGGCCAGTTAATCAGTTAATATATATAGGCCAGTTAATCAGTTAATGATATATAGGCCAGTTAATCAATTAATGATATATAGGCCAGTTAATCAGTTAATGATATATAGGCCAGTTAATCAGTTAATGATATATAGGCCAGTTAATGAGTTAATGATATATAGGCCAGTTAATCAATTAATGATATATAGGCCAGTTAATCAGTTAATGATATATAGGCCAGTTAATCAGTTAATGATATATAGGCCAGTTAATCAATTAATGATATATAGGCCAGTTAATCAGTTAATGATATATAGGCCAGTTAATCAATTAATGATATATAGGCCAGTTAATCAGTTAATGATCTATAGGCCAGTTAATCAGTTAATGATATATAGGCCAGTTAATCAGTTAATGATCTATAGGCCAGTTAATCAGTTAATGATCTATAGGCCAGTTAATCAGTTAATGATATATAGGCCAGTTAATCAGTTAATGATCTATAGGCCAGTTAATCAGTTAATGATCTATAGGCCAGTTAATCAGTTAATGATCTATAGGCCAGTTAATCAGTTAATGATATATAGGCCAGTTAATCAATTAATGATATATAGGCCAGTTAATCAGTTAATGATCTATAGGCCAGTTAATCAGTTAATGATATATAGGCCAGTTAATCAGTTAATGATCTATAGGCCAGTTAATCAGTTAATGATCTATAGGCCAGTTAATCAGTTAATGATATATAGGCCAGTTAATCAGTTAATGATCTATAGGCCAGTTAATCAGTTAATGATCTATAGGCCAGTTAATCAGTTAATGATCTATAGGCCAGTTAATCAGTTAATGATATATAGGCCAGTTAATCAGTTAATGATATATAGGCCAGTTAATCAGTTAATGATCTATAGGCCAGTTAATCAGTTAATGATCTATAGGCCAGTTAATCAGTTAATGATCTATAGGCCAGTTAATCAGTTAATGATCTATAGGCCAGTTAATCAGTTAATGATATATAGGCCAGTTAATCAGTTAATGATATATAGGCCAGTTAATCAGTTAATGATATAGGCCAGTTAATGATATATAGGCCAGTTAATGATATATAGGCCAGTTAATGATATATAGGCCAGTTAATCAGTTAATGCTATATAGGCCAGTTAATGATCTATAGGCCAGTTAATCAGTTAATGATATATAGGCCAGTTAATCAGTTAATGATCTATAGGCCAGTTAATCAGTTAATGATATATAGGCCAGTTAATCAGTTAATGATATATAGGCCAGTTAATCAGTTAATGCTATATAGGCCAGTTAATGATCTATAGGCCAGTTAATGATATATAGGCCAGTTAATGATATATAGGCCAGTTAATGATATATAGGCCAGTTAATCAGTTAATGATCTATAGGCCAGTTAATCAGTTAATGATATATAGGCCAGTTAATCAGTTAATGATATATAGGCCAGTTAATGATCTATAGGCCAGTTAATGATCTATAGGCCAGTTAATGATCTATAGGCCAGTTAATGATCTATAGGCCAGTTAATGATCTATAGGCCTACCCATCGACTCCTGAAGAATATGATGAGTTTAGGACAACTGCTTGTTTTTTTGTAATTTCAGTCACTGTAAACAAATACTATCACTAGTAGTATAGTTTCAAAATATTGATCCTGATAATGACATGTGGATATCATGGACTGCCAGTCTTTGCTTCCATAGATCTGTCTATGAATTTGAGAGTGGTTACAGTTTCCCAGCCCCATCTCTCAGCTTTATACCAAATCAAGTGGCAGGAATGCAATTGGGCTAAAACACAGACTCAGAATTGTGGCTTTAAAGTCAAATAACTCTGAGACATCCAAAAGCCTGACATGGCTACCCGGACTATTTGCATTGTCCCCCACCCCCTCTTTTAACGCTGCTGCTACTCTCTGTTTATTATCTATGCATAGTCACTTTAATAACTCTACCTACATGTACATATTACCTCAATTACCTCGACTAACCGGTGCCCCCGCAAATTGACTCTGTACCGGTACCCCCCTGTATATAGCCTCCCTACTGTTATTTCACATTGACTCTGTACTGGTACCCCCTGTATATAGCCTCCCTACTGTTATTTCACATTGACTCTGTACCGGTACCCCCTGTATATAGCCTCGCTACTGTTATTTCACATTGACTCTGTACTGGTACCCCCTGTATATAGCCTCCCTACTGTTATTTCACATTGACTCTGTACCGGTACCCCCTGTATATAGCCTCCCTACTGTTATTTCACATTGACTCTGTACCGGTACCCCCTGTATATAGCCTCCCTACTGTTATTTCACATTGACTCTGTACCGGTACCCCCTGTATATAGCCTCCCTACTGTTATTTCCCATTGACTCTGTACCGGTACCCCCTGTATATAGCCTCCCTACTGTTATTTCACATTGACTCTGTACCGGTACCCCTGTATATAGCCTCCCTACTGTTATTTCACATTGACTCTGTACCGGTACCCCCCTGTATATAGCCTCCCTACTGTTATTTCACATTGACTCTGTACCGGTACCCCCTGTATATAGCCTCCCTACTGTTATTTCACATTGACTCCGTACCGGTACCCCCCTGTATATAGCCTCCCTACTGTTATTTCACATTGACTCTGTACCCGTACCCCCTGTATATAGCCTCCCTACTGCTATTATATTTTACTGCTGCTCTTTAATAATTTTTAACTGTTCTTCTTTTTTTATTTTTACTTATCTATTTTTTATTAAACACTTCTTTTTCTTAAAACTGCATTGTTGGTTAAGGGCTTGTAAGTAAGCATTTCACTGTAAGGTCTACACCTGTTGTATTCGGCGCATGTGACAAATACAATTTGATTTGATTTATCCTGTCTTGAATGAAAAGGTCATATTTTATATTTTTACCTGTTGGAAGGCTTTTTTTGCCTGAGCTATTTTGCTTTTACTGTGGGTAATTATAGCCTTGACTGTCTTTCACGCACACACACACACACACACACACACACACACACACACACACACACACACACTCTTAGACTTGATTATTTCCTGCTCCTCTGATGCGTCTAATGATTTCACAGCAAGGGGCCCTTGCTGTCTTCCAGACAGTGTACAAACAGCATAGCCCACAGTAGAATTAAACAGCAAATATATTCACTCACACCTGATGTTAATCGCCTTTTTAGGGGAGGCACTGATCTGGAACCTGTGTTAATATAACAGGAAGGGGGGATAATAGGCTTAGATTAAATGAGAGAAATACATTGATGGAGATCCAGTCCCTCATTTGGTTCATTCATATATTTGTGTAACGTGTTTTTTTTGTTTCGATTGTGATAATTGATTATCGGAGGAGGTCTACCTGTCAAAATAGATTGATAAAGGATCAATAATGGATTAATGAAAAGAAATGAACAGAGAAGTAGTAGAGAGGGGTGTCAAAGAGAACACTGTGGTGAGAGCCAGGCTCAGAGAGGGGTGTCAAACTGTGTGGTGAGAGCCAGGCTCAGAGAGGGGTGTCAAACAGTGTGGTGAGAGCCAGGCTCAGAGAGGGGTGTCAAACAGTGTGGTGAGAGCCAGGCTCAGAGAGGGGTGTCAAACAGTGTGGTGAGAGCCAGGCTCAGAGAGAGGTGTCAAACAGTGTGGTGAGAGCCAGGCTCAGAGAGAGGTGTCAAACAGTGTGGTGAGAGCCTGGCTCAGAGAGGGGTGTCAAACAGTGTGGTGAGAGCCAGGCTCAGAGAGGGTGTCAAACAGTGTGGTGAGAGCCAGGCTCAGAGAGAGGTGTCAAACAGTGTGGTGAGAGCCAGGCTCAGAGAGGGGTGTCAAACAGTGTGGTGAGAGCCAGGCTCAGAGAGGGGTGTCAAACAGTGTGATGAGAGCCAGGCTCAGAGAGAGGTGTCAAACAGTGTGGTGAGAGCCAGGTTCAGAGAGGGGTGTCAAACAGTGTGGTGAGAGCCAGGCTCAGAGAGATGTGTCAAACAGTGTGGTGAGAGCCAGGCTCAGAAAGGGGTGTCAAACAGTGTGGTGAGAGCCAGGCTCAGAGAGAGGTGTCAAACAGTGTGGTGAGAGCCAGGCTCAGAGAGGGGTGTCAAACAGTGTGGTGAGAGCCAGGCTCAGAGAGGGGTGTCAAACAGTGTGGTGAGAGCCAGGCTCAGAGAGAGGTGTCAAACAGTGTGGTGAGAGCCAGGCTCAGAGAGGGGTGTCAAACAGTGTGGTGAGAGCCAGGCTCAGAGAGGGGGTGTCAAACAGTGTGGTGAGAGCCAGGCTCAGAGAGAGGTGTCAAACAGTGTGGTGAGAGTCAGGCTCAGAGAGGGGGTGTCAAACAGTGTGGTGAGAGCCAGGCTCAGAGAGGGGTGTCAAACAGTGTGGTGAGAGTCAGGCTCAGAGAGGGGTGTCAAACAGTGTGGTGAGAGCCAGGCTTAGAGAGGGTGTCAAACAGTGTGGTGAGAGCCAGGCTCAGAGAGAGGTGTCAAACAGTGTGGTGAGAGCCAGGCTCAGAGAGGGGTGTCAAACAGTGTGGTGAGAGCCAGGCTCAGAGAGGGGTCTGTCTGTCTGTGTGTGTGTGTGTGTGTGTGTGTGTGTGTGTGTGTGTGTGTGTGTGTGTGTGTGTGTGTGTGTGTGTGTGTGTGTGTGTGTGTGTGTGTGTGTGTGTGTGTGTGTGTGTGTGTGTGTGTGTGTGTGTCGGTGTGTGTGTGTGTCGGTGTCCGTGTGCGTGTGCGTGCCTGCATGTATGCGTGTGTGCATGTCAGTGTGTGTCTGTCTGTTATTTCTGATTTGAGGCGGAGGAATAATCAATCCACCACATCAGCGTGACGGGATCACCCTAGAACACTATTGAATAAGGAGAGCTTCAGTCAACAAGCATTCAATCATTGATTCATTTAAAATCACTTCTTCTTTGCACTTCGTGAACACTCAAGAATAAGTGCTTAAATGCCAGCTATTTTGTTATTGACAGTTAGATTGTACTGATGCTACTAACAATATTGATGCTACTAACAATCATAATATTATACAAAAAAATCCCATTCCAGGTGCGAACAGCGATAGAAAAACAACACAGAACATTACAAACTCTCAGTCTCTATAGCAACAGGTTATTTCCCACTGCCAGATCTATGGCTCTGTTTGTACCTCTCAGCCCGATAGTTAGCTCAACAACAGCTGGGATGCAATTTCAGGCTACCATTGATGCCACAATTGTCCTCATTGTCACTGTCTGCATTCTAATTTCTAATTTGCCCAAACGGTCCAACCTTTAAATTGTATTTTTGTTACTGTGGCAATAAATTCATTCCTCTCTCCAGCCTGCCTCGAGGCAACCACTTTGTTCCTTCCTGTCTCTGTGGGGGTTTTTTTTTGTGTATGGGTGGTCCCGGAGGTCGAACCCACTCTACCAGCTGAGCTACAGAGGACCAAATAATGCTAGCTCTGGTGGTCTATCACCTCTGTCCTATACTATAAAGATTAACTATAAAGATAGGAGTGCTTCCCTATCTCAACTATTTCCTCATCACCCAGTCTCCAATACCCTGCTAGTTGGGTGGTCCCAGAAGAAGAGTTGGTAAAGTCTGGGAGGTGAGTTGGTAGAGAAAGTTGAAACCTAAAGTTGCTGTCATAAATAGTTTTATTTGAACACTGTAAGTATCTACTTTATTATGGCTTTCAAAGCAGGACATGGCTTTCTGGCAATGTATGCTATACCATTGTTCACCACTAGGTTTGCAGGTCTGCCAGCCAATGTCCCCTGCATTACCATTGTTCACCACTAGGTTCGCAGGTCTGCCAGCCAATGTCCCCTGCATTACCATTGTTCACCACTACGTTCGCAGGTCTGCCAGCCAATGTCCCCTGCATTACCATTGTTCCCCACTAGGTTCGCAGGTCTGTCAGCCAATGTCCCCTGCATTACCATAGTTCACCACTAGGTTCGCAGGTCTGCCAGCCAATGTCCCCTGGTTGCACATGACTACTGATCCAGGCCAGGGTCATATATTATGTTTTTATGTTAATGGTTAAGGTTAGGACCGGGGGGTAGAAATCATCTAATTCCAGCTTTGTGGCTGAAGGCAACAACATCTGCCTAGCACTTTCTGCACCCATCATCCAATCAGAGATGGTAAAGATTGTTACTGTCTCCACGCTCAGTCAGAGATGGTAAAGATTGTTACTGTCTCCACGCTCAGTCAGAGATGGTAAAGATTGTATGCTATTCTACTGTCTCTCTGCTCAGTCAGAGATGGTAAAAATTGTATGCTATTCTACTGTCTCTCTGCTCAGTCAGAGATGGTAAAGATTGTATGCTATTCTACTGTATCTCTGCTCAGTCAGAGATGGTAAAGGTAACATTGTATGCTATTCTACTGTCTCTCTGCTCAGTCAGAGATGGTAAAGATTGTATGCTATTCTACTGTCTCTCTGCTCAGTTAGAGATGGTAAAGGTAACATTGTATGCTATTCTACTGTCTCTCTGCTCAGTCAGAGATGGTAAAGATTGTATGCTATTCTACTGTCTCTCTGCTCAGTCAGAGATGGTAAAGATTGTATGCTATTCTACTGTCTCTCTGCTCAGTCAGAGATGGTAAAGGTAACATTGTATGCTATTCTACTGTCTCTCTGCTCAGTCAGAGATGGTAAAGGTAACATTGTATTCTATGTTACTGTCTCCACGCCCAGTCAGAGATGGTAGAGGTAACATTGTATGCTATTCTACTGTCTCTCTGCTCAGTCAGAGATGGTAAAGGTAACATTGTATTCTATGCTACTGTCTCCACGCCCAGTCAGAGATGGTAAAGATAACATTGTATTCTATGCAGTATGCTACTATCCCTATGCTCTGGTGTTGAAGAGGTAGATGTATTGCTCCTGTCTGTCCTGTGATGATGGATCGGATTTGCTTCGCCTCTATCTGCTCTTTAACATCACATTAACGACCATAGGAGTTGGCTGTACCGCAAAAACAGATCTGGGACCAGGCTAGAATCACATTTTCTGGGTGGGGTTGAGCCACAGACCAAGGAGCTCTCTGCGAATATAACGGCTATAAAGGTAATGGGAGTCCTCCTATATGTTGTGGGTCATATTTTAATAACGTACACATGTTCACAGTAAGCATGCATAAATATTGTAACAACCCCCTGCCTGGGTATGTTCCCCCAAGCAGGTTAACCCTATTGGAGCAGTGGTTATTACATTTGCCTATGGGCTGGCAGACCCATCTGATCGCTACATTGGTGTCAGAAGTGGGATGGAGTCAGTGAGTAAAACATTGTTGGGGAAAATAACCATTTGACTATGTTCTCCATTATACTGAACAACACGTTGTTATAAACCTCCCAAAAGGTAGATCATGAAGGCCTGATTCACACAGTCCCCTCTGAACAGTTGATGTTGAGATGTGTCTGTTACTTGAACTCTGTGAAGCATTTATTTGGGCTGCAATTTCTGAGGCTGGTAACTCTAATGAACGTATCCTCTGCAGCAGAGGTAACTCTGGGTATTCCATTGCTGTGGTGGTTCTCACGAGAGCCAGTTTCATTATAGCGCTTGATGGTTTTTGCGACTGCACTTGAAGAAACTTTCAAAGTTCTTGAAATGTTCCGTATTGACTGACCTTCATGTCTTAAAGTAATGATGGACTGTTGTTTTTCTTTGCTTATTTGAGCTGTTCTTGCCATAATATGGACTTGGTCTTTTACCAATTAGGGCTATCTTCTGTATACTCCCCCTACCTTGTCACAACACAACTGATTGGCTCAAATGCATTAATGTGGAAAGAAATTCCACAAATTAACTTTTAAGAAGGCACATCTGTTAATTGAAATGCATTCCAGGTGACTACCTCATGAAGCTGGTTGAGAGAACGCCAAGAGTGTGCAAAGCTGTCATCAAGGCAAAGTGTGGCTATTTGAAGAATCTCAAATATAAGATATATTTTGATTTGTTTAACACTTTTTTAGTTACTACATGATCCCATATGTGTTATTTCATAGTTTTGATGTCTTCACTATTATTCTACAATGTAAAACATTGTACAAATAAAGAAAAACCCTTGAATGAGTAGGTGTGTCCAAACTTTTGACTGGTGTATGAATGGAAAATATCATGTTTCTTTATAGAGAAGAGAAGACTTGTGTGGCATCTTTAAAAGCAAACTGTCCTTTCCACCAAGGCATTGAAGGCAACATTGCACAGTTAACATAAATCTTTAGAACTGTCAATAGACATGATAGAAAGCCTATGGCTAGTAGGGCATTCTCCTTGAACGCAATGCAATCACAGGTCCATCAAATGATAAATGCACTTGATCACAATGCATACAGCAACCTGGCCTTGCCTCCCATTTAAGAGGCAGCTGCTGGTATAGTGTATAATGTAACTTGGTACCTGCCTTCACATTAGCCTCAATAATTTCTCTCTCTCCATCCCTCTCTCTCTTTCTCTCTCTCTCTGTCCAGCTCTCTCTCTCTCTCTCTCTCTCTCTGTCCAGCTCTCTCTCTCTCTGTCCATCTCTCTCTCTCTCTCTCTCTCTGTCTCTGTCTCTCTCTCTCTTTCTAAGCCTTTGTTGAGATACCATTAGCTGCTAGATACTAGCCATTAGCTGTTAAACTCTCACACTGCCTCATAATGCAATGTCCTCTGGGAAATATTTAGCTGGAAATCGAAGATCATCTCAACTGGCAGGAAAGATTAACATGAACTATTACACTGATGAAATACGCACAAAACACCACCTGGTCCACCTTTTATGGTTTGTATTATGGTCATAGCTAGATTTATATAAATAGATAGATTATATTTATTTAATTAGATAAATAGATTTATATGATAATTAATCAAAGGTCAATTATCTTAATTATAAGCTACCAAATAATCTACACTGCTCAAAAAAATAAAGGGAACACTTAAACAACACAATGTAACTCCAAGTCAATCACACTTCTGTGAAATCAAACTGTCCACGTAGGAAGCAACACTGATTGACAATATATTTCACATGCTGTTGTGCAAATGGAATAGACAACAGGTGGAAATTATAGGCAATTAGCAAGACACCCCCAATAAAGGACTGGTTTTGCAGATGGTGACCACAGACCACTTCTCAGTTCCTATGCTTCCTGGCTGATGTTTTGGTCACTTTTTGAATGCTGGCGGGTAGCATGAGACGGAGTCTACAACCCACACAAGTGGCTCAGGTAGTGCAGCTCATCCAGGATGGCACATCAATGCGAGCTGTGGCAAGAAGGTTTGCTGTGTCTGTCAGCGTAGTGTCCAGAGCATGGAGGCGCTACCAGGAGACAGGCCAGTACATCAGGAGACGTGGAGGAGGCCGTAGGAGGGCAACAACCCAGCAGCAGGACTGCTACCTCCGCCTTTGTGCAAGGAGGAGCAGGAGGAGCACTGACAGAGCCCTGCAAAATGACCTCCAGCAGGCCACAAATGTGCATGTGTCTGCTCAAACGGTCAGAAACAGACTCCATGAGGGTGGTATGAGGGCCCGACGTCCACAGGTGGGGGTTGGGCTTACAGCCCAACACCGTGCAGGACGTTTGGCATTTGCCAGAGAATACCAAGATTGGCAAATTCGCCACTGGCGCCCTGTGCTCTTCACAGATGAAAGCAGGTTCACACTGAGCACGTGACAGACGTGACAGAGTCTGGAGACGCCGTGGAGAACGTTCTGCTGGCTGCAACATCCTCCAGCATGACCGGTTTGGCGGTGGGTCAGTCATGGTGTGGGGTGGCATTTCTTTGGGGGGCCGCACAGCCCTCCATGTGCTCGCCAGAGGTAGCCTGACTGCCATTAGGTACCGAGATGAGATCCTCAGACCCCTTGTGAGATCATGTGCTGGTGCGGTTAGCCCTGGGTTCCCCCTAATGCAAGACAATGCTAGACCTCATGTGGCTGGAGTGTGTCAGCAGTTCCTACAAGAGGAAGGCATTGATGCTATGGACTGGCCCGCCCGTTCCCCAGACCTGAATCCAATTGAGCACATCTGGGACATCATGTCTCGCTCCATCCACCAACGCCACGTTGCACCACAGACTGTCCAGGAGTTGGCGGATGCTTTAGTCCAGGTCTGGGAGGAGATCCCTCAGGAGACCATCCGCCACCTCATCAGAAGCATGCCCAGGCGTTGTAGGGAGGTCATACAGGCACGTGGAGGCCACACACACTACTGAGCCTCATTTTGACTTGTTTTAAGGACATTACATCAAAGTTGGATCAGCCTGTAGTGTGGTTTTCCACTTTAATTTTGAGTGTGACTCCAAATCCAGACCTCCATGGGTTGATAAATTTGATTTCCATTGATAATTTTTGTGTGATTTTGTTGTCAGCACATTCAACTATGTAAAGAAAAAAGTATTTAATAAGATTATTTCATTCATTCAGATCTAGGATGTGTTATTTTATTTTTTTGAGCAGTGTATTATAGGCTATAAGTGATATAGCATGTTGTCATTAATTAAAAGAGATTTAACTGTTCAAAGGTCAATTTTCCCAATTAGTAGTGTGTGTGGTCCTCTGTAGCTCAATTGGTAGAGCATGGCGCTTGTAACGCCAAGGTAGTGGGTTCGATCCCCGGGACCACCCATACGTAAAAATGTATGCGCACCTGACTGTAAGTCGCTGTGGATAAAAGCGTCTACTAAATGGCATATTATTATTATATTATAGGCTACCAAATGGTATATTGTCCTGAAGTGATGTTCTCATTTGAAAGGCTCTTATCATCAAATCACTTCTAGGAGACATATACAAGGGGCATGAGACACAACCATTACATATCACACATAGGCCTATGGTACACACTCATGACAGAGATAACCACCAGTCATTGACTGTAAACCAATTGGGTGCCAGACAGTCATATTTGAACATAGCCAGGCCTAAGACTTCAAGGTCAGAATTGGACTTGAATGATTTACTTTAGTGTCCCTTAATATAGAACATAACACAATAGTCCCCTGTAGCTCAGTTGGTAGAGCATGGCGCTTGCAACGCCAGGGTTGTGGGTTCGTTTCCCACGGGGGGCAGTATGAAAATGTATGCACCTGTAAGTCGCTCTGGATAAGAGCGTCTGCTAAATGACTAAAATGTACAAATGTAGATTGAATTCGGGTCACAGACTTCTAATAACTACCACAGTAAAATAATATAGCTTTGAACTTAACGACACAACATCATCATCCCATGATGCTATTTGCACATGCTGTCCTGCTACTGTCTTGTCGTGTTTGTTGTCACGCAGTATTAGTGAGAGAACAGACACCTGTTGGTTGTCAGTGGCGCATCGGCGCCTCATTGCGCGCGAAAATGACAGGCTCTAGAACACCTGTTGATTGCATTGCATGATTGTAATGACTAACTGTGGGAGTTTATGAACAGAAAGCCTAATCCTATATATTACAATAGTATTCATATGCAAAGAAATGTAAACTTACTCTAGCAGCCCTGGATGAGTATGGGTCCTCAAAGAGAGCCCATATCTTTGGTTGCCAAACTTCGCAGCATCCCCTCGATCTGCCCGGGCAGTCATCGATCCCGAACCGTCTGGGTAGTTCATCGTCCGTGTCATTTGGGTCCGGTGGTTCGAATATGTCCAGTGCCTCCTCTGCATCCCGGTGCTGCCGGTATGTCATCCAGCAACACGGCTCCACGTCGGTCTCATCTATCATCCAAAACGCCAACTCCTCTTCAAAAAGAGGCCCGCAGACATCCGCGGGGCAATGAAGCTTGCCAGTCCTGTAATAGTTCAACACGTAAGCGAATATGCCAGGGTGCCGGTCGAAAAATAACTCGTTTGTAGTTGGATATGGAGATATGGGTCTGGATTGGGAGGGCGTTCGTGGGAGGGAGTCCGTGTCTGGGTCGTTCACCGGCTCTGGCGGGTCGGCTAACAATGCCAGGCGCGTCCCCGGTAGGGTCCTAAGTGTGCTCTTGTAGGTTTCGTGTCTTGTGCCACCAACATTGATTATTATTTTTTCCGATTCTTCCCCCCTGGCCATCTCTTCCTTCAGACATGTCTTGGACTGGGGTTTGTTGCCTGATTTCCGTCCTCGGTAAGACGAAACACACACCGAGCTGATCATAGATTTAGATGGAGATGGTTGGTTATTCCGTTGGTTTGTTTTGTTATTCCGTTATTATATACCGCTGAAGCAAAATCAAAAATCACACGGTGACAGTTGAGTTTGTCCTCATGTCAGTCCTTGTTGTAACACTACTGATTTATCCAACTGTACGGGTTGTTGCTTCAACAAGTCCAATGCGCGCGGCAGGCAGGCAGAGTGCCCTTGACTAAAACCACCTGTTATAGGCTACAATACAACTCCCTTAACGACTCTATCTATGGTTGGAATCTCAAACATCTCTATAAATCTGGACTAGGCAGACTTTTGTGGTCAAGATATTTGTTGAATAATATAAATTATTTATAGCTAAATGTCTATAAATAAGCAGAAGTTGTAGCCGAAAATAGGCTTCAAAGATTCAACAGTTCAGTCACGGATACTTGGCGACCTTCAGCGATAGTTTCAGGTTAGGCTATGGAATATTGGGAGTGTTGTATTCTACATCGAATCTACAAAATACGCCAATTTAAAGAACCACTATTTCTAGACGATTTTTTTTAAAATATTGGAGCAATAACGCAAGGTCCTCACCTATTCTTGTATTATTCCTTATACGAAAATTCACAAAATTCACAAAATCCGTCTGACCCCCCAAAAATCTAACAAGTTTCCTGAACATGGAAATTGACCGCCATAATGATCCAAATTAATAAACGAGCACGACGCGTGCATTGGAATATTCCATCAATTTGCGATGATGTCTTCCTCGAGGCGAATGAGATGTGATGTGAGGTTGTTTTTCAGGGAAGGTTTAGTATCTGTGCCCCAGAAGTATCCTCCCTCAGCTTAGCCACACCATAGTCCAGTCAGACAGATAACACACGACCCACCCTGTAGGCTGACCGGGGCACGCAACAGCCTCGATAAATTAATTATAATATGATTAATTTAGCCTATATGAGAGGTTATTATTTTCTATACCACACCTTTAATTCTACTCATGATTTCCGTTGATATCATTTGAAAACGTTAATAGGACTATTAGGACTGTAGATTCATGCAGGTCTATTATAATACTGTATCTTTGTGCCACAATGTAGGCTGTGGACAGACAGGGTATCCATCATTAAATATATTGATCCTCAATTAGGATAACTAAAACAATGAATTCACACACACACACACACACACACACACACACACACACACACACACACATTTATATGAATTCAAAGTCACATTATTGGGAGATCCCATGAAACATAGTTTATTTTGCCACTGCTCTTTGTAAGGCAACAGGTACCATTCAGACTATAGCACTTCCTCACCGCTGACTCACTCGTGTTCTATAGACCATGCCAAGCACGTTTAGCCCACATCATTGTATCTACCAGAATGATTTAGTTAACTGGAGCACTTATCCGTCCTTTGAGCTGTGGCCACTTGTATAAAGACGTCTCTCAATAACACGTGGATCCCCTTGTCATCAGAAGCGATGCTTCTACAGTTCTTCATTGCTCTCTTCCTCTTACCGATGCTTTCTCCTTCATTTTAAGAGACAGATTTTACAAAACTCATCAGCACCAAGTAATCTTTATCAATTTGTAACCAACAATTGGCTAAGGTTAGAATAACGGTTAACACTACCTGTTGCGTCCGAATGCTAGGACCACTACGGAAAGACATGTTTTAAATATGAATGCGTTCATGTGTCATCCATCCTCTTCGAATGTGCATCTTGTGAAGATGTTTTCTTAACAAACCCCAAATCAAATTCAGTTCAATTCAATTCAGCTCACAAAGCGTGCTTAGTGGTTAAACATTTGTTCAGAGCTTTTCTAGGAAAATATTAGCATATTCATATTTCATAAGATAGTCTAGTCCAACAGGTGAACAGGTTCAAAATGACAGCATTTGTGGCATTTTGAAAAATGTGTTTTTGGTTACCTAAGATTGCCATCTAGTGGCCATATTGGTTCACAATAGATTAATGAAACCCTACTCCCTATATAGCCACCTACCATTTGGGCTGCATATATTTTAATTGAATTTAGTCAATAGTTGTTCTGTGGGCATTGAGTGAGTCATCTACCCAAACATGTACATTTAAGTTTGATTTGAATATCAATGTCAATATAATACCAGAAATGTAATTATATTGTGAGCAATTAAAAATGATGATAACCACTATTATGTACTGTTGTACTGTACATTGTTTATAAACTTGATTATTACTTGATTATAAATGTGAGTATAGTATTTGTTATTTTGTATTACCAATTTGAAAGGTAACATTGTTACAGAGAATACCCTTAACTGTGAATATGAGACAGTGTTAATGAAAATACTTTAAAAAAGTTTATTTTTCATATTTTTTTATTGTAACAAGTCAAATGAATAACAAAAAAATAGCGCACTCATAATATTGGTCTAACGTGATCATACCGTTTAGGGTTGAAGTTTTGACACAACAACCTAAAGTGATCTTGCAGTGACTGCAAATCTATGTACATGCAAAGTTCTAAGAATGCAAAGCTAGTTGACAAACAGTAGTTCTATCATGAACAGGTCTCTTTTTAGTGATTTATTGATTGACTAGTCCACCTCCTCAATGGTAGGGCCCTGAGAGCTAGCCCCGCCCCCGGCCTGGCTTCCACAGCTCCCCATTGGAGGAGCCCCTCCCGCCCCCTGGTAGAGCTTGGATACGATTGGGTTACACACTCTCTCCAGCTCCTTCTGCTGGTACTCAAACTCCTCCTTCTCAGCCATCTGATTGTTCTCCAACCAGGAGATAGTTTGGTTGCATTTCTCAACGACCTTCTTCTTGTCATCCTCGCTGATCTTCCCTGCCAGGTTTGGTTCTTCTACACTACTCTTTATGTTGAACGTGTAGGACTCCAACCCATTCTTGGCTGCTATCTTCTCCCTCTGGGCATCGTCCTCAGCTTTGTATTTGTCGGCATCCTGCACCATCTTCTCGATGTCCTCTTTGCTGAGCCGCCCCTTGTCGTTGGTGATGGTGATCTTGTTCTCTTTGCCGGTACTTTTATCCACTGCCGACACATTCAGGATGCCGTTAGCGTCGATGTCGAAAGTCACCTCGACTTGGGGAACTCCTCTCGGAGCGGGAGGGATACCCGTGAGCTCAAACTTTCCCAGCAGATTATTGTCCTTGGTCATGGCTCTCTCTCCCTCGTACACCTGGATGAGCACACCTGGCTGGTTGTCAGCGTAGGTGGAGAAGATCTGGGTCTGCTTGGTGGGGATGGTGGTGTTACGTTTGATCAGGGCGGTCATGACCCCTCCAGCCGTCTCGATGCCCAGGGACAGAGGAGCCACGTCCAGGAGGAGAAGGTCCTGGACATTCTTAGAGGTGTCGCCCATCAAGATGGCCGCCTGGACGGCAGCACCGTATGCCACCGCTTCATCTGGGTTGATGCTCTTGTTGAGTTCCCTTCCGTTGAAGAAGTCCTGCAGGAGCTTCTGGATCTTAGGGATTCGTGTGGAGCCACCAACCAGGACGATCTCGTGGATCTGAGCCTTGTCCATCTTGGCGTCTTTCAGGGCTTTTTCCACAGGGTCCAGGGTTCCCCTGAAGAGCTCGGAGTTGAGTTCTTCAAACCGAGCCCTAGTGATGGAGGTGTAGAAGTCGACGCCTTCAAAGAGGGAGTCAATCTCAATGCTGGCCTGGGAACTGGAAGAGAGGGTTCTCTTGGCCCTCTCACAGGCTGTTCTCAGCCTCCTCACTGCCCTCTTGTTCTGGCTGATGTCCTTCTTGTACTTCCTCTTGAACTCCTCCACAAAGTGATTGACCAGGCGGTTGTCAAAGTCCTCCCCTCCCAGGTGAGTGTCCCCAGCTGTGGCCTTCACCTCGAATATCCCATCCTCGATGGTCAAGATTGAGACGTCAAAGGTGCCTCCGCCGAGATCAAAGATGAGTACATTGCGCTCCTCCCTCTTTCCCTTATCCAAGCCGTAAGCGATAGCCGCCGCCGTGGGCTCATTGATGATCCTAAGGACGTTTAGACCGGAGATCACCCCAGCGTCTTTGGTAGCCTGCCTCTGGGAGTCGTTGAAGTAGGCTGGGACTGTGATGACTGCATTGGACACCTTCTGGCCCAGGTAGGCCTCAGCGATCTCCTTCATCTTGACCAGGACCATTGAGGAGATCTCTTCGGGGTAGAAGGCCTTGGTCTCTCCCTTGTACTCCACCTGGACTTTGGGCTTCCCACCATCGCTGATCACCTAGAAGGGTGAGAAGACCAAGGTAATCTATTGATATACTCAAGCTTTTCAAATGTATTTTAATGTATGTACCCTGTATGTACAGTATGTAACCATGTATGTATGTATGTATGTATGTATGTATGTATGTACAGTACCAGTCAAAAGTCTGGACACACCTAGTCATTCAAGGGTTTTTCTTTATTTTTACTATTTTATGCTTTGTAGAATAATAGTGAAGACATCAAAACTATGAAATAACACATATGAATATGAAAAATGTACGGATAGACTGACCTTTATGTCTTAAAGTAATGATGGACTGTCGTTTCTCTTTGCTTATTTGAGCTGTTCTTGCCATAATATGGACTTGGTCTTTTACCAAATAGGGCTATCTTCTGTATACCACCCGCCCTCCCCCTACCTTGTCACAACACAACTGATTGGCTCAAACGCATTAAGGAAAGAAATTCCACAAATTAACTTTTAAGAAGGCACACCTGTTAATTGAAATGCATTCCAGGTGACTACCTCATGAAGCTGGTTGAGAAAATGCCAAGAGTGTGCAAAGCTGTCTTCAAGGCTTTTTTGGTTACTACATGATTCCATATGTGTTATTTATTAGTTTTGATGTCTTCACTATTATTCTACAATGTAGAAAATAGTAAAAATAAAGAGAAACCCTGGTGTGTCCAAACTTTTGACTGGTACTGTATGTATGTATGTAACCCTGCATGTATGTAAACCTGTATGCATGTATGTATGTATGTATGTATGTATGTATGTATGTATGTATGTATGTATGTATGTATGTATGTATGTATGTATCTAACCCTGTATGTTACTAACCCTGTATGTATGTATGTAAACCTGCATGTATGTATGTAAACCTGCATGTATGTATGTAAACCTGCATGTATGTATGTAAACCTGCATGTATGTATGTAAACCTGCATGTATGTATGTAAACCTGCATGTATGTATCTAACCCTGTATGTATCTAACCCTGTATGTGTCTAACCCTGTATGCGTCTAACCCTGTATGCGTCTAACCCTGTATGCGTCTAACCCTGTATGCGTCTAACCCTGTACCTTGAAAGGCCACAGCTTCACGTCTGACTGAACGATCTGGTCGTCGAACTTCCTGCCGATCAGGCGTTTTGCATCAAACACAGTGTTGGTGGGGTTCATGGCCACCTGCATTGAAATTAATTACAATTCAATGTTATTTTGGGTAAACAAAACAATACATGCATCAACAAGTCCCGTGTAGCTCAGTGGGTAGAGGGTTGTGGGTTCGATTCCCACGGGGGGCCAGTATGAAGAAAAAAAATATGTATGCACTCACTAACTGTAAGTCGCTCTGGATAAGAGCTTCTGCTAAATGACTAAAATTTAAAATCAACAAGATATGATCAACATTTGATCCCAGAGACTATTACTTTGATAGCATTTATTAAAAACACTTATAGACAGACAGAGACAGAAGTGGGACCTACCTGGTTCTTTGCTGCGTCCCCGATGAGTCTCTCTGTGTCGGTGAAGGCCACGTAGCTGGGGGTGGTCCTGTTTCCCTGGTCGTTGGCGATGATCTCCACCTTGCCATGCTGAAACACCCCCACACAGGAGTATGTGGTGCCCAGGTCAATACCAATGGATACTCCCTTTGCTGAAGACATCTTGGTGTATATTTTTGTTTTGTTTGTTTCTGCATGGGTAAAGATTAAGAACAACATTTTATTATCATGATTTAATATTTTGTCTTTTATTAATGTCTTACTGTTATTATTATGACAATTATATTTCACTCATGTACACTCAACTGAGATGGTCTAGAGGTGTATAATCTAATATTGGATATGAATATTCTACATATCTTCAATATACCAATGCAAATGTATTAGTCAAAACTGCTTATTTTAAATTTTATTAGAAATTCTTTCGTTAGATCATGATTTTTCTTTCCCTGTTCATGGGCACAATCAATAATTAGTCCATCTAAGCCAACTGTTTAGGCATTATCTGAAAACTGCCTGTCAGTATCAACATTGTAGCATTATAGATTAACCTTACTTACAATGATTGACAGCTTGTTCTTCTCTTGAGATATTGAAGGATCTCGGATGAGTCCTGAGTAGTTTTCCCTGTTTGGGTCTTGCTTCTGAGTCGTGTGGTTACTCCAAAAGGTATGCGTCAACAGAGAGATCCATGGCTTATATACTAAAAGCACCTTTCTAGAATGATCGCACGTCTGCTATGACATTTTGTGACACAGCCGGTAATATTAGTAACTGCAGCTAGTTGGGCGCTCTGGGAAAGCCGGTGAATATTCTAGGCCCCATCGACGAAACCCGACACCGCACCAGTAGCGCTCAACACCGGGCGGATAGTCAACACGCTGTACTGTTTAAATAGGGAAAAGCGGTGCAGCGAGGCAGGTTCCGGAAAGCGCGCGAAAGAGCATTATAAACAAGACATGGAAATTAGTTTTAGACATGCGCCTCAGGGCCTCAGTGGCATCATGAAAAACGTACAGTGAGCTCCAAAAGTATTGGGACTGTGACCATTTGTTGTTGTTTTGTCTCTGTACTCCAGCACTTTGGGTTTGAAATTTAACAATGGGTTGAAGTGCAGACTGTCAGCTTTAATGTGAGGTTTTTTTTCATTCATATTGGGTGAACCGTTTAGAAATTACATCACTTTCTGTACATAGTCCCCCCCATTTTAGAGGACCAAAAGTATTGGGACAAAATCACTTATATGTGTAATAAAGTAGTTTAATATTGTATTCTTATTTACAATAAAAGTGACTCCAAAATGACACAATACATTATTTACCATTCATTTCTATTAGGCACAAAATAATAAACACAACCAAAATAAACAGCAAATGGATCCAACACGTTTGTAGAGGGACCAAATACTAAACGTTTGACTACTTTAATACACACATAAGTGAATTTGTCCCAATACATTCTGTTCCCCTAAAATGGGGGGACTATGAACAGAAACTGCCGTCATTTCTAACCACCGATATGGATGAAAATACCCTCAAATTAAAGCTTACAGTCTGCACTTTAACCTCCGTCATTGTATCATTTCAAACCTAAAGTGCTGGAGTACAGAGCCAAAAACAACAACAACAATGGTCACCCTCCCAATACTTTTTGAGCTCCCTCGGATGTAAAAAAGGACAATGTCAACTATTGTCAGGTGGACGTCACACACACACACACACACACACACACGCACACACACGCACACACGCACACACGCACACACGCGCGCGCACGCACACGCGCACACGCACACAGCAAATCATAGTCTACAAACAAATTGTATGCTTGTATTTATTATATAGGATGAGTTTATTGCTGATATATTAGACATTCATTCACATAAACGATACAACAATCACAAGCAAAGTATAAATCCTTTACGTGATCAAAAAAGAAGGACATGGAAGCAGAAACAGGTAAGGCAAACATATGAAGGACATGGAAGCAGAAACAGGTAAGGCAAACATATGAAGGACATGGAAGCAGAAACAGGTAAGGCAAACATATGAAGGACATGGAAGCAGAAACAGGTAAGGCAAACATATGAAGGACATGGAAGCAGAAACAGGTAAGGCAAACATATGAAGGACATGGAAGCAGAAACAGGTAAGGCAAACATATGAAGGACATGGAAGCAGAAACAGGTAAGGCAAACATATGAAGGACATGGAAGCAGAAACAGGTAAGGCAAACATATGAAGGACATGGAAGCAGAAACAGGTAAGGCAAACATATGAAGGACATGGAAGCAGAAACAGGTAAGGCAAACATATGAAGGACATGGAAGCAGAAACAGGTAAGGCAAACATATGAAGGACATGGAAGCAGAAACAGGTAAGGCAAACATATGAAGGACATGGAAGCAGAAACAGGTAAGGCAAACATATGAAGGACATGGAAGCAGAAACAGGTAAGGCAAACATATGAAGGACATGGAAGCAGAAACAGGTAAGGCAAACATATGAAGGACATGGAAGCAGAAACAGGTAAGGCAAACATATGAAGGACATGGAAGCAGA
Source organism: Coregonus clupeaformis (assembly GCF_020615455.1). NCBI lineage: Eukaryota > Metazoa > Chordata > Actinopteri > Salmoniformes > Salmonidae > Coregonus > Coregonus clupeaformis. Next base: position 48,718,041 of record NC_059215.1, on the reverse strand, counting down.
AACAGGTAAGGCAAACATATGAAGAGTCCCTTATCATATGTTGACATTTAACTTATTTAACAATGAACAGAAGCAGAAAAAACCGGATTCTATGTAGTAGGTCACTGTAGGCCAACAGACTAATAACTCTTCTAGAACTCGAAAATAATCTCAAATCTAAATCTTGGAATTTCTCAAATATAATGAACTCCCAACCAATGAGTTTAACTGAATATTGAAGTTAACTGATAAGCAAGTGCTTCAGAAGGCACATCCACACTCTGACATGAATGGCAAGTATGTATGCAGAGACCAGTCAGCGAGTTTCATCATCGCTTTGCTTCAGTTATGAAACACTTGTCGATTACCGTATTAGACATAAAAGGAGCCCAATTGGGTTCACAACACCAATTCTGGTTCATGGAATGGACTTTAATTAAGATGTCAGTGTGCTGACAATGTGTGTGTGGTGTGTGTGAGTGTTCTTGTGTGTGTGTGTTCTTGTGTGTGGTGTGTGTTCTTGTGTGTGTGGTTCGTGTGTGGTGTGCGTGTGGTGTGTGTGTGGTGTGTGTGTGTATGGTGTGTGTGTGTGTGTGTGTGTGTGGTGTGTGTGTGTTCTTGTGTGTGGTGTGTGTTCTTGTGTGTGTGGTGTGCGTGTGGTGTGTGTGTGTATGGTGTGGTGTGGTGTGGTGTGTGTGTGTGTGTGTGTGTGGTGTGGTGTGGTGTGTGTGTGTTGTGGTGTGGTGTGGTGTGTGTGTGTGTGTGTGTGTATGGTGTGGTGTGTGTGTGTATGGTGTGGTGTGGTGTGGTGTGTGTGTGTATGGTGTGGTGTGGTGTGGTGTGGTCTGTGTGTGGTGTGTGTATGGTGTGGTGTGGTGTGTGTGTGGTGTGTGTGTGTATGGTGTGGTGTGGTGTGGTGTGGTGTGGTGTGTGTGTGTGTATGGTGTGGTGTGTGTGTGGTGTGTGTGTGTATGGTGTGGTGTGGTGTGTGGTGTGTGTGTGTATGGTGTGGTGTGTGTGTGTATGGTGTGGTGTGGTGTGGTGTGGTGTGTGTGTGTATGGTGTGGTGTGGTGTGTGTGTGGTGTGGTGTGGTGTGGTGTGGTGTGGTGTGGTGTGGTGTGGTGTGGTGTGTGTGTGGTGTGGTGTGGTGTGGTGTGGTGTGTGGAAACATATCCCTGTCATTCTCCTCTCGAACAGTAACACCATCACATGACTTTCAGGAGCAAATAAGACTACAGCACACTGACAATTAACCATGAATAAACATCAGTGGCGGCTGGTGAGAGGAACTATAGGAGGATGGGCTTATTGTAATGACTGGAATGGAATTAATGGAACGGTGTCAAACGTGGTTTCCATATGATTGATGTGTTGATACCATACCATTTATTCTGTTCCAGCCATTACAATGAGCCCCTCCTCCTATAGCTCCTGCCACCAGCCGCCAGTGATAAACATTGTGATTTAGCAACAATTAGCATTAGCAACAAAATGAATAATCTTAAAGATAAAAGCAGACTATTTTAAAATATATGAATGACATTTTTTTTTAATGGTTACTTCTCTTGTGATGTGTCCCAAATGGCACCCTATTACCTATGTAGTGCACTACTTTTGACCATGGCCTATAGGGCTCTGGTCAAAAGTAGTGCACTACATAGGGAATAGGGTCCCATTTACATAGGGAGTGGGGTGCCATTTGGAATACACTTGGTCTTGTTTCATATGCTTGAAATGCATGAATTGATTCAGATACCTGACAGACAAGTTAGATATTATTTCAATGTTATGTTATTATGTTATTATAATTATAATTATTACTGACAGTGTTAATAATACAGTTTTATATTCAGCATAAAAGCAAAAATAATTCTTCTTTCTTCCCTTTTGTTACAATTTAGAAAATAAAAGAGAAATGATCTTGTTTTTTTCCCCCCGGATGTTGGTTGCAGGTCAGTGCATTGTCCTGTCAATACCTTGGAGCAATAGACAATAGATATGATTTCATTAAAAACAACCATGTAAAACTACAGTGGGATTTATAACTTCAAAAACAAAAAAAATCACCCACAAAAGGAAGCCAATATCTGTGCCATACAGAACCATAAATAAAATATGATTTGTGCTGTCCTACGACTACTACCTCTAAACTACTCAACCAACAAAAGAAACAAACAAACAAAAACCCAGATCACTCCTACTTGACTGCTTTCCCCAACAGCCAATCACCACACTAGAAAGGAAGGCGGGACTTCTACCCACACCCACTTAAATAGCCTCACCTGTCAGAGTAATTACAGGGGAAACCATTATCTGAAATGTTTGAGAGAATGTTTTTGTTTTGTTTTGAAAAGCTGACCTGGTTCTTTTTGCATGGCTTAACCGGCTGTGTATCACAGGGTTCTGTACGTCAGTGGTTCTTAACCGTTTGTATATCAAATTCCTTATTTCCCTGAACGTGTCAATGATTATGGGAGTTGTCCTTTCCTTTTCACCAAATACTTTACCCTTTATATTTGTTTATATTCTTTTGTTTGTAGCCATAGCCTAATGGTTTAGTTAGCCTCACTCCAACCCTATCCTAGAGCTGTAACATCAGCAGGTAGCCTAGTGGTTAAGAGCATTGGACCAGTAACTGAAAGCTCGCTGGTTCGAATCCCTGAGCTGACTAGGTGAAAAAGAGAAATGTAATAAGGTGTGTGTGTGTGTGTGTGTGTGTGTGTGTGTGTGTGTGTGTGTGTGTGTGTGTGTGTGTGTGTGTGTGTGTCAGAATCTCTCAGTACCTGTAGTAGTTGGGTTTGAAGGGGCCGTTCTTGTTCAGGCCCATGTACTTAGCCTGCTCATCAGACAGCTCTGTCAGGTGTGTGTCAAAGTTGGACAGATGCAAGCTGGCCACGTACTCATCTGAAATACATGGGTGGGCTTGTGAAGCGGTACACGGATCGCAACAACAGTACGGATGGCTCCCTACCTAGTTCACTACATCTGACCATGGCCCATATGGTAGTAGTGCCCTATATAAGGAACAGGGTGCCATTTGGGACAAAACAACACTTTGGAAAATGCAGTTTTATGGTAAACGCTTTAGGTTGTGACATTGAACCCACACACAACAAACTGAGCATTGAAAACTGTGTGGTTTCTATTCATCAAGATTTGATATCTACGGTATTTATTCAGATTTGACATCTACAGTGTTTATTACGATTTTATCAATAAGGCTCAGTCAGAGACGACTTGTATATGTGCAGCGCCAAGTGCGTTCCAAACGGCACCCTATTTCCTAAATAGTGCCCTACTTTTAATCAGAGCTCTATGGGCCCTGGTCTAAAGTAGTGCACTATATAGGGAATAGGGTGCCATTTGGGACTCAATCCATGTTCTTACCCATCTTCTTAGGCAGCAGATAGACGTCCTGTTTGTAGCGTCCCTCCGGAGCGTTGAACAGCTCAATCAGAGCCAGAGCCTACAGAGAGAGACACAGACCACCACAGAGTCTCCACGCTGCCAACATCCCGTTCTCACAAAGCTCAGGTAGCAGCGGAACAAGAGGACACAGAGTAACTCCAGTCTGTCTTCAGCAAACCGCCAAAAACTAGAAGTAGGACTAATACAACGTCTGTAATGAATGCAGCCCAGTATTTCAAAATAAACTAGTATGTGTACATCTGGGGACAAGCACTGAAAACTAGTGTTAGCTAAATTGTGATGGTACAATGCATCTAACTGTTGTATTTCCATGTGTCAATGTTCTGATTGGATCTGTCTCTATGTAAATAAACAATGTCAATATGTCTCACCGGAGTAGTGGCTGTGTTAAGACAGGACAATATGTCTCACCTGAGTAGTGGCTGTGATAGACAGGACAATATGTCTCACCTGAGTAGTGGCTGTGTTAAGACAGGACAATATGTCTCACCTGAGTAGTGGCTGTGTTAAGACAGGACAATATGTCTCACCTGAGTAGTGGCTGTGTTAAGACAGGACAATATGTCTCACCTGAGTAGTGGCTGTGTTAAGACAGGACAATATGTCTCACCTGAGTAGTGGCTGTGTTAAGACAGGACAATATGTCTCACCTGAGTAGTGGCTGTGTTAAGACAGGACAATATGTCTCACCTGAGTAGTGGCTGTGTTAAGACAGGACAATATGTCTCACCTGAGTAGTGGCTGTGTTAAGACAGGACAATATGTCTCACCTGAGTAGTGGCTGTGATAGACAGGACAAACGTAGGTACTGTAGAACAGCTCAGATTCAACAGACGACCCTATAGGAAACAACACACACACACACACACACACGAAGTAACTATATCAATACACTGGTCAGTTGTGTAGCCATTCTCAGGGAAACAACTTTGAAATCAATTACAGAGATTAGAAGAGATACGTTGTGATAATGAACTGTCATCAACTATCACCTCACAGTAGAGTACACACTATCACCTCACAGTAGAGTACACACTATCACCTCACAGTAGAGTACACACTATCACCTCACAGTAGAGTACACACTATCACCTCACAGTAGAGTACACACTATCACCTCACAGTAGACTACACACTATCACCTCACAGTAGAGTACACACTATCACCTCACAATAGACTACACACTATCACCTCACAGTAGAGTACACACTATCACCTCACAGTAGAGTACACACTATCACCTCACAGTAGAGTACACACTATCACCTCACAGTAGAGTACACACTATCACCTCACAGTAGAGTACACACTATCACCTCACAGTAGAGTACACACTATCACCTCACAGTAGACTACACACTATCACCTCACAGTAGAGTACACACTATCACCTCACAGTAGAGTACACACTATCCCCTCACAGTAGAGTACACACTATCACCTCACAGTAGAGTACACACTACACAACATGGATCAACGATGGGAAGACAAAGCCTTTAGTTACATGTTGGGAAACCTCTCAGGCCAAGTCACTATTTTGTTGTGTTTTCAATAACAGAGACAGGTTTGGAAGCAGACAAAGGTGACAGAAAGGTCACCAGGATACATATCATGGTGGGAAACTCTCCCTATTTTGTAACTCTAGAATGTTTTTGTAGCTCTCTGAATCACAGACAAAGGTTTGGGAGGGAATAAAGTATCCTGAGATCCAAGCTAAAGGTCATTCTGTCTCACTATTGCTTCACTCACTGCTCCATGTCACTAAAGCAGCGTTCCCCAAACTCGGTCCAAGCTTTGATTATTTGAATCAGCTGCGTAGCGCTAGGGCAAAAACCAAAATGTGCACCCCTTGGTGAGTTTGGGAAACGCTGCACTAGGGTGAAACAACAGCGAATGGGAGTGATGCTCAGTTTGGTTCCAGGCCAGGGACACAGGGGTCGTAGAGGACAGTAACCGTACCTCAGCCAGCAGGACGACCCTCTTGCCGTCAGGCCAGATCACATGGTCCACCTGAGAACGCACCCTCTCCCAGGTGAGCTCCGGGCTCCGCAGGCTGGCCTAGGGGCGAGAGAGACCAGGGCAGGATTAGTGACACAGCAGAAACACACAGCGCGCATGCACGCACGCACACGCACACGCACGCACACACACACACACACACACACACACACACACACACACACACACACACACACACACACGTAAAAGTAACTCGCCACATCAATCTCAGTATTGGAATGTCCCATGTTGCAGACTATACATCCGTTCTTCATCCGGTCCAGTTGCTCTCTGGTCACCACGTTCTTATTGCCTGAGTGACAACAACAACAATACAGTCAGCTAAGCTCAGATCTGATTAAAATGAATAATAATGAGAGGGAGAGAGAGAGAGAGAGAGAGAGAGAGAGAGAGAGAGAGAGAGAGAGAGAGAGAGAGAGAGAGAGAGAGAGAGAGAGAGAGAGAGAGAGAGAGAGAGAGAGAGAGAGAGAGAGAGAGAGAGAGAGAGAGAGGGAGGAGAGAGAGAGAGAGGGAGAGGGAGAGACAGAGTGAGAGGAGAGCGAGAGACAGAGGGAGAGAGAGAGAGAGAGAGAGAGACAGAGGAAGAGAGAGAGAGAGAGAGAGAGAGAGAGAGAGAGAGACAGAGGAAGAGAGAGAGAGAGAGAGAGAGAGAGAGAGAGAGAGAGAGAGAGAGAGAGAGAGAGAGAGAGAGAGAGAGAGAGAGAGAGAGAGAGAGAGAGAGAGAGAGAGAGAGAGAGAGAGAGAGAGAGAGAGAGAGAGGGACAGAGGAAGAGAGAGAGAGAGAGAGAGAGAGAGAGAGAGGGAAGGAGGGAGGGGGACAGAGAGAGAGAGAGAGTAGAAGGAGAGAGAGAGAGAGAGCGAGAGTAGAGGGAGAGAGTATAATTGATGTGTCTGTAAGTGAGTCACCGAGTTGTTTGATAAAGATACACGTTCAAACGGGTGACCTCTAACTTGACATCTGTTGGATAAACCTGAGTCATAAACAAGGACAGCGGCTGGGAGGTCTGCTTGTATAATTATCAGAGAGGAGTCTGGAGGAGCCGTGCTCGGACTGATCTAGTTTACCTGCGCAGGTTATCACCACGTCCATCTGACGAATGACTTCATTCAGCTTCACCACCCTGAACCCATCCATGCTGTATACACAGGAAGATTTGTAGGAAAAAGTAGCAGAAAATAACTAAAAAACACACGTCTTTTAAAAGATTTGGATACATTAGACGTAGGGCACAAGCTCCAGTCACTCACCAGCCCTGCAGGGCACAGATGGGGTCTATCTCTGTGATGCAGACGATGGCACCCAGGGCCTTCAGAGCAGAACAGCAACCCTTCCCCACCTACAGACAGAGGACAGTCCAGGACAGTACACTCAAATCTATGTTCAAAAGCCATACGTCAACTTTTTAAACTAAAGGTGTCAGCTAACAGTCATCAGAATAAAAGAATCCAGAATCTGAAGGACTCACCTCTCCATAACCGCACACCACCACCTGTTTCCCTCCAAACATCACATCAGTGGTCCTCTTCAAGCTGCAGCAAGCGGGGAAAGGTAACAATTACAAATCAGACATTATACATTTATAAATTACAAACAAAAAACGAACAAAACGATCACACACTTCTTGTGAGAAAAACATTTGATATGTAGTGTTTAAAAAAAGGTCCTCACCCGTCCAGGATGGACTCTCTGCAGCAGTAGAGGTTGTCAAACTTCTGCTTGGTAACAGAGTCGTTCACGTTCATGGCCGGGACACACAGCTTGCCTGCCTTGGACAGCTGGTACAACCTGAGGATAAAGGATGGAAAGAAATAAAGACAGTGCTTTAGGTGAGCCACAGACCAACGGACTGAGGATAAACTAGACCAATGCGTTGGATGTATGGGACCAATGTTTTGGGAAGGTTCTTTCTCACCTGTGGACCCCAGTGACACTCTCCTCCACGATGCCCTGAGCCTTCTTGAACACGCTGGGGTACTTCTTATAAACCCAGTGGGTCAGATCCCCTCCGTCATCGAGGATCTACAGTAACACAAACACAGGAAGAGCAATGGTAGCAGAGCAGATGGTGGACTCAAGAAATAGAGACATCTGCAGCATTAAGTCTGCCTACTAAATAGAGACATCTGCAGCATTAAGTCTGCATACTAAATAGAGAAATCTGCAGCATTAAGTCTGCCTACTAAATAGAGACATCTGCAGCATTAAGTCTGCCTACTAAATAGAGACATCTGCAGCATTAAGTCTGCATACTAAATAGAGACATCTGCAGCATTAAGTCTGCATACTAAATAGCTAATGTACGGAAGATAAGTGATGGATGGAAAAATAAGCCTCCACAATGTGTGAGCGTGTCACTACACAACAGATGTAAAGTACATTATTATGGGATGGTTTAGTCATTAGGTACCATGTTGGCCTGCCAGCCTTCCGTGTTGACACAGCGATCGATGCACCACCAGAAGTCATCCTCTGACTCGCCCTTCCACGCAAACACAGGCACACCTGTTGGGGAGAGAGAGAGAGAGAGAGAGAGAGACGCTGTATATATACATAATATGACATTTGAAATGTCTTTATTCTTTTGAAACTTCTGAGTGTAATGTTTACTGTTAATATTTATTTCACTTTTGTTTACTATCTACTTCACTTGCTTTGGCAATGTTAACACACGTTTCCCATGCCAATAGAGCCCTTAAATTGAATTGAAATTGAATTGAATTGAGAGAGAGAGAGCGAGAGAGAGAGAGAGAGAGAGAGAGAGAGAGAGAGAGAGAGAGAGTGCGAGAGCAAGAGAGGGTGAGAGACAGAGAGAGAGAGAGAGCGAGAGAGGGTGAGAGAGAGAGGGAGAGAGAGGGGAAGGGGAGAGAGAGAGAGAGAGAAGAGGGAGAGAGAGAGAGAGAGAGACAGAGAGAGGCAGGGGCAGAGAGAGAGAGAGAGAGAGAGGCAGAGGCAGAGAGAGAGAGATGGGGTGAGAGAGAGAGAGAGAGGGTGAGAGAGAGAGAGATAGAGAGCGAGAGATAGGGAGAGAGGGAGAGAGAGAGAGAGAGGCAGAGAGAGAGAGAGAGGGGGTGAGAGAGAGAGAGAGAGAGCGAGAGAGAGAGGAGCGGGAGGGTGAGAGAGAGAGAGAGAGAGAGAGAGGCAGAGAGAGAGAGAGGGGGTGAGAGAGAGAGAGCGAGAGAGAGAGGAGCGGGAGGGTGAGAGAGAGAGACAGAGAGAGAGGCAGAGAGAGAGAGAGGGGTGAGAGAGAGAGCGAGAGAGAGAGGAGCGGGAGGGTGAGAGAGAGAGAGAGAAGGGGAGAGACAGACAGAGAGAGAAAGACAGAGGACAGTATGATGTGTTCTCACCAGTCTCTGCCAGGGCAGCAGCCACCTCGTTCTGAGTAGAGTAGATGTTACAGGCTGTCCAACGACACTGAGCTCCAAGAGCTACCAGGGTTTCAATCAGAACCTGAGGGGGGAAAAATACACAAAACACACAACACACTACATTTTAGTATTCATTAGGATTCCCATTAGTCCCTGCCAAGGCAGCAGCTACTCTTCCTGGGGTCCAAAAAGGATTAAAACAATGACATCCCAACAAAACAACATAAATAAAATAATACAACACATTATTACAAAATAAGCACATACACTAACACACATATAAAATACAGTCGTGTAAATTAATCTAAACAAGACTCAACAATCATGCTGCTATTTCTGGAGTTTCTGAAATGTTTTGTTCATGAAAACTGGATGTCTGATCAAGTAGAGTGGACTGCCAGGAAAGCAAAAGACAGTATGAGCTAAGATGTTGTATGGTAGAGGGGTATTCTCTAAATCTAAGATGTTGTATGGTAGAGGGGTATTCTCTAAATCTAAGATGTTGTATGGTAGAGGGGTATTCTCTAAATCTAAGATGTTGTATGGTAGAGGGGTATTCTCTAAATCTAAGATGTTGTATGGTAGAGGGGTATTCTCTAAATCTAAGATGTTGTATGGTAGAGGGGTATTCTCTAAATCTAAGATGTTGTATGGTAGAGGGGTATTCTCTAAATCTAAGATGTTGTATGGTAGAGGGGTATTCTTTAACTCTAAGATGTTGTATGGTAGAGGGGTATTCTCTAAATCTAAGATGTTGTATGGTAGAGGGGTATTCTCTAAATCTAAGATGTTGTATGGTAGAGGGTATTCTCTAAATCTAAGATGTTGTATGGTAGAGGGGTATTCTCTAAATCTAAGATGTTGTATGGTAGAGGGGTATTCTCTAACTCTAAGGTGTTGTATGGTAGAGGGGTATTCTCTAAATCTAAGATGTTGTATGGTAGAGGGGTATTCTCTAAATCTAAGATGTTGTATGGTAGAGGGGTATTCTCTAAATCTAAGATGTTGTATGGTAGAGGGGTATTCTCTAAATCTAAGATGTTGTATGGTAGAGGGGTATTCTCTAAATCTAAGATGTTGTATGGTAGAGGGGTATTCTCTAAATCTAAGATGTTGTATGGTAGAGGGGTATTCTCTAAATCTAAGATGTTGTATGGTAGAGGGGTATTCTCTAAATCTAAGATGTTGTATGGTAGAGGGGTATTCTCTAAATCTAAGATGTTGTATGGTAGAGGGGTATTCTCTAAATCTAAGATGTTGTATGGTAGAGGGGTATTCTCTAAATCTAAGATGTTGTATGGTAGAGGGGTATTCTTTAACTCTAAGATGTTGTATGGTAGAGGGGTATTCTCTAAATCTAAGATGTTGTATGGTAGAGGGGTATTCTCTAAATCTAAGATGTTGTATGGTAGAGGGGTATTCTCTAAATCTAAGATGTTGTATGGTAGAGGGGTATTCTCTAAATCTAAGATGTTGTATGGTAGAGGGGTATTCTCTAAATCTAAGATGTTGTATGGTAGAGGGGTATTCTCTAAATCTAAGATGTTGTATGGTAGAGGGGTATTGTCTAAATCTAAGATGTTGTATGGTAGAGGGGTATTCTCTAAATCTAAGATGTTGTATGGTAGAGGGGTATTCTCTAAATCTAAGATGTTGTATGGTAGAGGGGTATTCTCTAAATCTAAGATGTTGTATGGTAGAGGGGTATTCTCTAAATCTAAGATGTTGTATGGTAGAGGGGTATTCTCTAAATCTAAGATGTTGTATGGTAGAGGGGTATTCTCTAAATCTAAGATGTATGGTAGAGGGGTATTCTCTAAATCTAAGATGTATGGTAGAGGGGTATTCTCTAAATCTAAGATGTTGTATGGTAGAGGGGTATTCTCTAAATCTAAGATGTTGTATGGTAGAGGGGTATTCTCTAACTCTAAGATGTTGTATGGTAGAGGGGTATTCTCTAAATCTAAGATGTTGTATGGTAGAGGGGTATTCTCTAAATCTAAGATGTTGTATGGTAGAGGGGTATTCTCTAAATCTAAGATGTTGTATGGTAGAGGGGTATTCTCTAAATCTAAGATGTTGTATGGTAGAGGGGTATTCTCTAAATCTAAGATGTTGTATGGTAGAGGGGTATTCTCTAAATCTAAGATGTTGTATGGTTGTATAGTATTTTCAGTGAGATCCGCTATTGGCTCCTTGATCCGCTATTGGCTCCTTGATCCGCTATTGGCTCCTTGATTTGTCGCTAAAAGTCGCTAGAAGTTTTGCCGTTGCCGTGACGATGTCACATCACCAATTTGCCTGCTGCGGCACAGTTGCAGTTCCCGACGTAGTGTTTTCACCCCCCCTCTCCCGCCGCACACCCCTCCCCTTGTGCTTCTCTGCCTGACTGTGCACCGTTCCTGTGACTTCTGTTGAACAGACAGCTTCTCCCACTCTCATTTGCGGCAGGATTGAGTGGCAAAAGTCGCAAAATGCTATCTAAACCATGGTGGCAAAACTCCCCAAAGGCAGCCTGAAAAGTAGCTGGATTTGTCGCAAGCCTCTTTTACCAATACAAGTTGCTGGAGGGGGTCTGAAAACTCGCTAAAGTCACTAAGTTGGCAACACTGGGTGGAGGAGAGAGCAAGATAACCTACTGCAGTCTGAGCTGTGATGTGGGTGCAGCCCACTATCTTCGCCCCAGCTAGAGGCTTCTCATATACTGTAGGTCTATGGATCTAAGATGGTGTATGGTGGAGGAGAGAGCAAGATAACCTACTGCAGTCTGAGCTGTGATGTGGGTGCAGCCCACTATCTTCGCCCCAGCTAGAGGCTTCTCATATACTGTAGGTCTATGGATCTAAGATGGTGTATGGTGGAGGAGAGAGCAAGATAACCTACTGCAGTCTGAGCTGTGATGTGGGTGCAGCCCACTATCTTCGCCCCCAGCTAGAGGCTTCTCATATACTGTAGGTCTATGGATCTAAGATGGTGTATGGTGGAGGAGAGAGCAAGACAACCTACTGCAGTCTGAGCTGTGATGTGGGTGCAGCCCACTATCTTCGCCCCAGCTAGAGGCTTCTCATATACTGTAGGTCTATGGATCTAAGATGGTGTATGGTGGAGGAGAGAGCAAGATAACCTACTGCAGTCTGAGCTGTGATGTGGGTGCAGCCCACTATCTTCGCCCCAGCTAGAGGCTTCTCATATACTGTAGGTCTATGGATCTAAGATGGTGTATGGTGGAGGAGAGAGCAAGATAACCTACTGCAGTCTGAGCTGTGATGTGGGTGCAGCCCACTATCTTCGCCCCAGCTAGAGGCTTCTCATATACTGTAGGTCTATGGATCTAAGATGGTGTATGGTGGAGGAGAGAGCAAGATAACCTACTGCAGTCTGAGCTGTGATGTGGGTGCAGCCCACTATCTTCGCCCCAGCTAGAGGCTTCTCATATACTGTAGGTCTATGGATCTAAGATGGTGTATGGTGGAGGAGAGAGCAAGATAACCTACTGCAGTCTGAGCTGTGATGTGGGTGCAGCCCACTATCTTCGCCCCAGCTAGAGGCTTCTCATATACTGTAGGTCTATGGATCTAAGATGGTGTATGGTGGAGGAGAGAGCAAGATAACCTACTGCAGTCTGAGCTGTGATGTGGGTGCAGCCCACTATCTTCGCCCCAGCTAGAGGCTTCTCATATACTGTAGGTCTATGGATCTAAGATGGTGTATGGTGGAGGAGAGAGCAAGATAACCTACTGCAGTCTGAGCTGTGATGT